>NC_039367.1:23928057-23941710 GCF_003573695.1 Papaver somniferum | reverse complement strand
CATCATAGGACCATCGCTATTCGTCAAAGTATCAATTGTTTTGTCCAATTGGATGAGGAAACTGTTTTTCACTATTTTGAACGTTTTAATGATTTGTTGAGCGAATGTCCGCACCATGGATTTGAGAAGTGGAGACTTGTCGTCATCCTCTATGAGGGACTAGACTTTAAATCTCGAACCATGGTTGAGTCTATGTGTAATGGTGAGTTTATTGATAAATCTGTGGATGATGCATGGAATTTTTTAGCCGAGATTGCAGAGAAAACCCATCAATGGGAATCCGTTGGGGAAACAGGAACAACACCACATGATATGAGTCACCCCCATGAATTAGAGTTTTATTCTTGTAATAGCTCCGACCTTAGGATTGAAAATTATCCTAGATTGCAAAATCCCTATCATGATGATGATGATGATTATGATGTTATGTTAGAAGAACATGTCTATACTGAAAATGTTATGGAACCTTTGGGTTCAAATACATTAGGCTTCTCTGCCCCGACCTTAATGCATGATATTTCTTCTAGTATTCCATGTGATGTTTCCCCTGATGTGCCGATACACGAGAATAAATCTGTTGATGATGTTGATAATTCTGATTGTGATCTTGCCAATTTGATTGATGATTGTGAGCATGATGTGACATGTGTAGATGAGTTAGAAGATTTTGATTATATTGATAATGATATGCCTATTCTTCTACCTATGTCACAATCTGATGGCCTTCCACCCAACCTAGATTTGGTTTGTACCCATATTGTCAAACCAACTTTTCTGAAGATTCCCAATCTAGGATTGGAACTGTGTGCCTCCCAAGTCCTCTTGGACTATTTTTCTTCTAAGTATAATATCTTTGAGGAACCACAGTTGGAAATTGCATGTTTTCCCGTCCCTAGCACAGTTCATTTTGAGCTAGACCTTGTGCATGATGAACCCCCAAAACTGCGAGATTTTGTTTCCAAAATTTTACCCGTTGAAAAATCCAGGTTTGGGGGTAGCTCATTTTGTTTCACAGCTTCACTTGCATGCCTACCATATTATTATTGTGTGAAGTTGTTGAAACCGCTACACTTTGTCTTTTGGGTTGATCCTCAACTCTTTAGATTGTTAGTGTATGGTGAATTTTTTGTATATAATCCAGTAGATAAAATTTCTTAAAAACCCCTTTTGTTCCTTTTGTATATATTTTGCTAATCCAATATGATCTCGGCTGAAATATGTTGGATTTTTTGCCTTGAATAACGGAGTTTTAATTCTTCTTTCGCCGAAATCGGGTATTCTCTCTCCTTTTACTCTACTCAGCATGTCCCTTTCCATATGTTGCATTTTAATTCTTTCCATATTTTGAAACATTGAGGACAATGTTTAGTTTAGGTTTGGGGGTATAGAGTAGATACCATGATAATATGCTATAATTGAAAACGAACTCCTTCTTCTTTTTGAAAAAATTGAAAAATTCCAAAAAAATTGAAAAATCAAAAAAAAAAAATTAAAAAAAAAAAAATCATAAAAATGGAGCTCATTTACCTTGAAATGTTGACTCTTGTGCAAATATGTAATTATTAGGAGTCTTAGTCTAGATATTTAGGCACCCTGATTGTAGCACAATTCACATAGTGATAAGAAATTTGCACGCGCACGATCTACCAATACATGTATGGCCTCGATCTTCAAGGTGTTTGATAGGAAGTTACGATTTCCAATCACTTTAGAATACTGAACGAAACTTGACTAGCTTGTTCTTTGGTTGGTTGGGATAGAAGGTGGAGGTTACATTAAGAAAGACAACCATCGAATTTAACTGGGTGCATCAAAAAGGGCTACCTCTTGCAAAGTGTCATGTAATCTTTTGTTTCCTTTTGTATATGTATCAAAAGTGTTTCCTTGTTCTAAAAAAAAAAAAAAAAACGATGTATATATTCAAAAAAAAAGAAAAATAAATATCAGAAAAATACAAAAAAATCAAGTATTTATCAATTCCATCCTCTCTTGTTCCAAAAATAAAAAGAGAGTAGTCAATGTAAATAAGAGTCATGTAAATTGTCATTTTGTTGTTTCATTGTAATAAGCAAGGAGGGTGTATGCCATTGATGTACAACGCAAGTAATTGTGAAATACCTCCAACTCATTCACAATTCTCGTAAAGTCCGGACAGCTAGCTAGATTTCGACCTTGGTTCTTAGCCTGAGAAACTATCTCTTGGTGATTAGTAGTCATAACTTCAGATCTTTCTTTACACATGTGTAGATACACTTTACACTCTTATCACATGTCTTTTTTTGTTATCAGTGCTAGGATTGTGCCTTCGATAGCTAGATTGACATCTCCATTTTGCTGTGAGCTTAAACTGTTTTGCACATGTCATATTTGATGGAATCTGAGCTTATATTTTGACCTAGAACTTTGTAGGTACGTTCTAAGCAAACCTTCACGAGACTTAACTCGTCCACTAGGGACACTTAGTGGTTTAAAAGGCTTAGTGCATACGCTAAATGCATTCGAGAGACCAGCGACAGTGGTATAGTTAGGATTTCCTTAGTTTTGTTTTACTTGAGGACAAGTAAAATTCAGGTTTGGGGGTATTTGATGGGTGCCAAATAATGTATATATTTATCCCTTTTTGTTGGCATTTAACTCATCTTTTGCGCATTAATTCTACATTTTATCCCATATTCTGTATTTTCATTGTTTTCAAGAATAAATATTTTTCTTACTTAATTTTGCATTTTTAGGTAATAAATAAAGTCTGGATAACTTGCGGAGCGGAAAAGAGTTGAAGAGTAGTGAAAAGCCGGGAGGAATTACGCAAGGAAGCCGCAAAGAATGGAGCGCACGTCCAAAAAGCTAGGAATGGGCTCAAGAAGGAAGAATTGTTCTTAAAGAAGATATGGGCTTGGCATACCCAAAGCCCAAAACCCTTACCCAAACCCATTTTCTATATCCATACCCGCCTCCATTCTCAACCGTTAGATTGGATCCAACTCATCATCCTACGGTCGCTCATTCATAGATCATCAAAGTCTGAAGTCTCTGCCAAACACCACAGCGCTTAAATTCCAAGCCTTCAGATTAGATCACATTTAGATCCTACGGTCGCTCCTTTGCCTGCGCATCAAATCTCGATACTTCCGCTTAACACTACAGTACCTAACATCATCTAACACCGTTGACTTCGTTGTGTTTCAAAATCCAACGGTTGCATCGATTCATCTCTCATCTCACCGTTAGATCTACCAACCATCTTCGCATCCCGCAGCTCAGAGTCACAGAACATCAAAATTTGATGAAGCCGCTCAACACCCGAGTACCCAATACCTATACCCCATCGCCAAACAGCCCCTTCTTCCCATTCTATCGACCTCCTCCTTCTTCTCCATCCCTCTGCAGAACCACCACCACCTTCTCCACCTGCTCTGACTCCATCACCACCTCTACCCGTCTCACATCATCCCTAAACTACCAACCCATCATCACCCCCTAACTATCTAGCCCCCTATTCCCTCAATCTCTCACGTTTCTTCCCTGAAACCCTAAGCGTGAGAGGTTGATGAAGTAGGTGACCTAGAGATGAAATTGAAGCATGGGAATTACGCAAGGGAAGCAGAAGAAGTATGGGTCGAAGATGGAATTGTCTCATCACAGTTGGTGAGGTAAAAATCCTAAAACCTAGTTCACAGTCAATTTGGGGAAAATCATAAAAACCCTGATTATTGTTGAGAAGAGTATAGAGAAGAGAGAGTGGGTGAAATAGGGTAGGTAATTAAACCCAATTACTGTTTAATTTGGGAATTTGTGTGATTTTGGAAAACCCTAATTTTTGGGGAATTTGGGGATTGTCTGTAAGCTATAAATAGAGCTGGGTGTTGTGTGTTGCAAAACTTATGCTGGGTTAGCCAGCTTCACTCTTGTAGAGAACTGGACTAGCCAGTTTCTCATTTGTTTCATGTTTACACTGTTGGTTCATATGTTTATCATGTTTTTGTATTTGCTCACCATATGTGTGTTGTTTGAATTGCCTTGTATGATATTTATTATTGTTTACAAGATTAGCATGAGATAAGTTGCATTGCTGAGGCTCAGATGATGCTTTAGTGCACTGTTAGGTAGTGGAATGCTAGGTTAGAGCCTTAGGATGCATTGTTTTGATTGAGCAATGGGAGAAATTAGTGCTCATAGCAAGCTAATTCTCTTTCCATTCCATTTGTATGCTTAGGATGCATTGTTTTGATTGAGCAATGGGAGAAATTAGTGCTCATAGCAAGCTAATTCTCTTTCCATTCCTTTTGTATGCTTAAGATCCTAATTTCAACCTAGAATTGCATTGTTTGGCTAGGTCACAAGGGTGGATTCAATTGCCTTAGTAACTTCTCACATTGCTTCCTGATCAGTTATTTCCTTCACTGTTTTTGCACTTCACATCTTGCTGTGCACTGAAATCAGTGCACTGCCTTCCCTGCCCTTGGCTCATAGCCTTGGTTCCTTGTTGTTTTACCATCTCTGTTTCACTGTCACTGCAACCTTGTGACCTTGCATTTAGTTTTGCATCAATTATCAGCATAGTGAAACTTCAACTATACACCCCAAGTCCCTGTGGAGATGACCTGTTCTTGCACATACACACTACAATGACAACTGTGCAATTGCAGTTTAACATGTAGGCCTTCTTATCCTTTGTCTTATTTTCTTACTCCTTTAAATGCCTACCAGAAATTTGATACTAAAAGTGATAAAGGTATCTTCCTTGGCTATGCCTCTGATAGTCGTGGTTATGGAACCTTTGGGTTCAAATACATTAGGCGTCTCTGCCCCGACCTTAATGCATGATATGTCTTCTAGTATTCCATGTGATGTTTCCCCTGATGTGCCGATACACGAGAATAAATCTGTTGATGATGTTGATAATTCTGATTGTGATCTTGCCAATTTGATTGATGATTTTGAGCATGATGTGACATGTGTAGATGAGTTAGAAGATTTTGATTTGATTGATAATGATATGCCTATTCTTCTACCTAAGTCACAATCTGATGGCCTTCCACCCAACCTAGATTTGGTTTGTACCCATATTGTCAAACCGATTTTTCTGAAAATTCCTA
Source organism: Papaver somniferum (assembly GCF_003573695.1). Classification (NCBI taxonomy): domain Eukaryota; kingdom Viridiplantae; phylum Streptophyta; class Magnoliopsida; order Ranunculales; family Papaveraceae; genus Papaver; species Papaver somniferum. Next base: position 23,936,614 of record NC_039367.1, on the reverse strand, counting down.
ATCTAGGATTGGAACTGTGTGCCTCCCAAGTCCTCTTGGACTATTTTGTTTCAAAATATAACACTTTTAAAGAGCCACAATTGGAATGCATTTCTTTGCCCATCCCGAACAAAGTCCATTTTCAGTTAGACCTTGTGAATCCTGCACCCCTAAAATTGTTAGATTTTGTGCTTAAAAGTGAACCTGTTGAAAAATTTTGGTTTAGGGGTGATTCATTCGGTTTTTCACTCTCACTCCCATTTAAGTCCAATTTTAGTGTTTTGAAACTTTCTATGTCTCTACACTTTTTCTTTTGGGTTGATCCTCAACTCTTTAGATTGTTGGTGTATGGTGAATTTTTTTGTATATAATCAAGTAGATAAATTTTAAAAACTTTTTTTTTTTTCCATTTGTATATATTTTGCTAATCCAATATGATCTCGGCTGAAATATGTTGGATTTTTTGCCTTGAATAACGGAGTTTTAATTCTGCTTTCGCCGAAATCGGGTATTCTCTCTCCTTTTACTCTACTCAGCATGTCCCTTTCCATATGTTGCATTTTAATCCTTTCCATATTTTGAAACATTGAGGACAATGTTTAGTTTAGGTTTGGGGGTATAGAGTAGATACCACGATAATATGCCATAAATATGCCATAATTGAAAACAAAACTCCATCTTTTTGAAAAAAATTGAAAAATTCCAAAAAAATTAAAAAATCAAAATTCAAAAAAATTAAAAAATGAAAAATCATAAAAAATGGAGCTCATTTACCTTGAAATGTTGACTCTTGTGCAAATATGTATAATTATTAGGAGTCTTAGTCTAGATATTTAGGCACCCTGATTCTAGCACAATTCACATAGTGATAAGAAATTTGCACGCGCACGATCTACCAATACATGTATGGCCTCGATCTTCAAGGTGTTTGATAGGAAGTTACGATTGCCAATCACTTTAGAATACTGAACGAAACTTGACTAGCTTGTTCTTTGGTTGGTTGGGATAGAAGGTGGAGGTTACATTAAGAAAAACAACCATCGAATTTAACTGGGTGCATCAAAAAGGGCTACCTCTTGCAAAGTGTCATGTAATTTTTGTTTCCTTTTGTATATTTATCAAAAGTGTTTCCTAGTTCAAAAAAAAATAAATAAATAAATAAATAAATAAATAAATATATCAGAAAAATACAAAAAAATCAAGTATTTATCAATTCCATCATCTCTTGTTCCAAAAATAAAAAGAGAATAGTCAATGTAAATAAGAGTCATGTAAAGAGTCATTTTGTTGTTTTTTGTAATAAGCAAGGAGGGTGTATGCCATTGATGTACAACGCGAGTAATTATGAAATACCTCCAACTCATTCACAATTCTCGTAAAGTCCGGACAGCTAGCTAGATTTCGACCTTGGTTCTTAGCCTGAGAAACTATCTCTTGGTGATTAGTAGTCATAACTTCAGATCTTTATTTACACATGTGTAGATACACTTTACACTCTTATCACATGTCTTTATTTGTTATCAGTGCGATTGTGCCTTCGATAGCTAGATTGACATCTCCATTTTGCTGTGAGCTAAACTGACTTGCACATGTCACATTTGATGGAATCTGAGCTTATATTTTGACCTAGAACTTTGTAGGTACGTTCTAAGCAAACCTTCACGAGACTTCAACTCGTCCACTAGGGACACTTAGTGGTTTAAAAGGCTTAGTGCATACGCTAAATGCATTCGAGAGACCAGCGACAGTGGTATAGTTAGGATTTCCTTAGTTTTGTTTTACTTGAGGACAAGTAAAATTCAGGTTTGGGGGTATTTGATGAGTGCCAAATAATGTATATATTTATCCCTTTTTGTTGGCATTTAACTCATCTTTTGTGCAGTAATTCTACATTTTATCCCATATTCTGTATTTTCATTGTTTTCAAGAATAAATATTTTTCTTACTTAATTTTGCATTTTTAGGTAATAAATAAAGTCTGGATAACTTGCGGAGCGGAAAAGAGTTGAAAAGTAGTGAAAAGCCGGAAGAAATAACGCAAGGAAGCCGCAAAGAATGGTGCGCACAAGACCAAAAAGCTAGGAATGGGCTCAAGAAGGAAGAATTGTTCTTAAAGAAGATATGGGCTTGGCATACCCAAGGCCCAAAACCCTTACCCAAACCCATTTTCTATAACCAAAACCGCCTCCATTCTCAACCGTTAGATTGGATCCAACTCATCATCCTACGGTCGCTCATTCATAGAGCATCAAAATCTGAAGTCTCTGCCAAACACCACAGCGCTTAAATTCCAAGCCTTCAGATTAGATCACATTTAGATCCTACGGTCGCTTCTTTGCCTGCGCATCAAATCTCGATACTTCCGCTTAACACTACAGTACCTAACATCATCTAACACCGTTGACTTCGTTGTGTTTCAAAATCCAACGGTTGCATCGATTCATCTCTCATCTCACCGTTAGATCTACCAACCATCTTCGCATCCCGCAGCTCAGAGTCACAGAACATCAAAATTTGATGAAGCCGCTCAACACCCGAGTACCCAATACCTATACCCCATCGCCAAACATCCCCTTCTTCCCATTCTATCGACCTCCTCCTTCTTCTCCATCCCTCTGCAGAACCACCACCACCTTCTCCACCTGCTCTGACTCCATCACCAACTCCTCTACCACCACCACACCTCCACCATCATCACCCCTACCTTCCTACAACTATTACCCATCTTTATAGCCCCCTAATTCGTCAATTTCTCCCCTGCCGAAACCCTAGGTGAATGGTTGACGAATTAGTGAAGCTAGAAAGAGAAATTGAAGGCATGGGAAGGAGCAGAGAAGGGAGAAGAAGCATGGGTTGAAGACGCACTCGTCTTATCACGTTTGGTAAGCTCGAAAATCAAAACCCTAGTCTACTGTCAATTTGGGGATTTTTTGTGTAGAACCCTAATTGTGCTTGTAACTATAAATAGATACTTTGGGGTGTGAAATTGGCTTATGCTGGAATAGCCAGTGTCCAGAACTTTGATGTTCTGTATATGTTCTACTCTTAATATCCTGTTGATGTTCATGTGTGTTAGTTTCTTTCCCTGTTTTAATTTCCTGTTGATGTTCATGTTTGTTAGTTTAAATGTTGTGTTGTTCCTGTTAATCATGTGTTGTTCCATTTGTTTTCTCATGTTCTGAGTTCACTGCTGAGGCTCAGATGAAGCTTTAGTGGACTGTTAGATAGTGGAATGTTAGGCTAGAAACCTCAGTGCACTGATTTGATTGAGCATTGGGAGAATTCAGTGCTCACTAGTGCTTGTGATTGATTGTACTGTCAAAAGACAGTCAATTCTAGGAGCACATCAGTTGAGCAAGTTGTTTATCTTGCTATTCCCTTTTTGTATGCATAGGATGTTCAATTCAACCTAGAACTACACTATCTGGCTAGGTCACAAGGGTGGATTCTAAGCCTTAGCTTAGCCACAGCTGCAAACTCCTCCCTGCCCTTGGCTAACAGCCTTGGTTTATTTGGTTTTGTTTCCTGTTAACTGCCCCTGTTACCATTTGTTTCATTGCTGCTCCCTTGCCTTAGGCTAACTGCCTTTGTGCCTCATTGCCACTGATTTTTGCTTCTTTCCCATGATCATTGTTAGTTTGCTTCACTGCCACTATTTGCTCTTTCTTCTCTTTTGTTTCTCATGTTCTTGTTACTGCATTCACTGCCTTGTTTTCCCTGCTGAGCACCTGCTGCTGTGCACTGCTTCTGCTGCTGCTGAAGCCACTGCTGCTGCTGCAACTGAGCTTGGCTCAGCAAAGACTACAGTTCAGGTTAAGGCCTAAGGCCTGTCACTGTCAAGCCCAGATCCTCATACAAGCCAACTGAGCCCAAAGCTCACTTCAACACTGAGCCCAAGTTCAGTTCATTGAAACCAAAGGCTAAAAGCCCAGGTTCATAGCTAAAAAGCCTAGCTCCAGCTAAGGCCCAAATCATTCCAAAATCATTCAAAGGCCCAAGGCCTAAAACACTTCATCATTCCAACAAACCCATTAAGCCCAATTTACTCAAAGGGTATTCAAAGCCCAACAGTTCCAAAAGGTATTCATAACCCATTGGTGCCACACCCCTTTGATACCTAAAGCCCAATAGCCAACTAGAACCCAAAATAGCTAAACACTCCAAACACACCCAGTCTCTGTGGATCGACCCGTACTTGCACGAGCTACAACTGACGACCGTGCACTTGCGGTATTACTGTAGGCCCGCGTTTCATTACGCTTAATTTTTACACATCTCCGGGCCCACCAAGTTTTTGGCGCCGTTGCCGGGGACCATTTTGCATTTAAATATAATATCTTTGAGGCCTACCAGTGAATTGATGAAAATTGGTCATGAGTGAAGAGGGACTGAGCACATGGGATGATGAGCATACATGTGATGCCCAGTGCTCGAGTGAGCACACACCAGGGTTCTCAGTTTGAGAGTTGGTGAAAGAACGATGATTAAATGCAGGTTTCATCATTTATTGAAATATTGCTGGATTCAGCGTTAGGTGACAAACCTAGGTATGAGAGATGAGGACCGACCAAGAGATCATGGGACCGGCTCTTGGTGGTCACGGGACCAGTTGTTGGTCATTTGAAGGGTTCTCCAGTTGGTTGGAGAGAGTTCGGGCCCAGTATGAGCAATTGAACAAATTAGGTCAGAATTATGAAAACATGTGGGACCGGATTTGTGCAATCCCTAGGAATGACTCTGTTCGCTCATGGAGGCATGCACGTGTTTTCGTGGTGTCCGTGTTTCCATACTGAGAGTTTCAGTATTTTCTGATGCGCGTTCGAGCAACATAGTGAATTTTCAGAAGAGTTTCATCTTGACTGAGAATTCTAGATTTTTGTTGGAATGAGCATGTTTGCTCAATTCATCAATATTTTGAAAATATTAAAATAAAAATGTTTTAATATTTAAAATTTGCGTGAGAGGCTAGCCAGTCGTGTGACTATGTTGGCTTTTGGTTTTTCGTGATTTGAGCAATATTTGAGAAAATATGGAGACATCATGAATTTTGTTCAAACCCAGGAGTTTCATGAATTGAGGAAAATAATAATTATGCAAGATTAGGAATTGCAAGGTGTGGGACCGACCATGGCTAGGGCATGGCCGACCGGCTAGGTTTCCCGGTCCCGCACACCTTTCACTATTTTATTATTTTTCATGAATCCTTGAAGTTATGGAGAATCCTTGAAGTTATGAAGAATCCACGAGTTTTTGTTGAAACGGAGGAGTTTCGTGAGATTAGGGAATAATAATTATAAAAAGATAAGGATTGTGAGGTGTGGGACTGGCCACGGCTTAGGCATGGCCGGCCGGTTAGGTTGCCCAGTCCCGCACACCTCTCCTTATTTTATAATAATATTATTTCGTGAATTCACCAAGTTATGGAGAATTCACGAGTTTTGCAAAAACAAGGAAAGTTGCTAAAACCAAGGAGTTTTCGTGAGTTCACGAAATAACAAAAAATAAGGAAAATAATGGGAGAGGCACGGGCCGACCATGGCTAGGGCACAGCCGGCCGGCTGGCTGGTGGGCCTGGACTTGGGCGCCTCTTATTATTTTATTAATATTCATTGTTTTCTCTTGTTTTGCAAAGGATTCCTCATTATTTCATATTTTTTGGACACTCGTTCGTGCATCCGGGTGCTCAGTCGTGCATCATTGTCGACTACACTCGCACCATTTTTGTGGGGCTTACTCAGTGATGGTCCAGATGCCCGGTTGTTGGGTATTTATTACTGATTATGAAATTCAGTGGAGAATAATTCATGAAACTGAGTAAGAAGATGAGTAGTTATTTTATTATCAATCCATAAATTCAGCAGCGGATTGGACTATGGATTCAGAATAATAAAATGATAATTTCATCACCATCTAATGGAATCGCAGATTTGACCATAAAATCGGAGTAATGAAATAAGTGGTGATATTACCATTTCATGAGATCAGCCGTGGATTCGACCATGAAATCGGAGTAACCTCTATTACCATTTCATGAGATCAGCCGTGGATTCGATCATGAAATCGGAGTAATACATTTATCTATTACCATTTCGATCATGCAATATGAGTACTGCGATAAGATAGATTATCTTCTAGGAATTAAGTGATGAGTATGACCTAGCATTTAATCTCTTGCGTATAGTCAGTAAATCAGCGAGTGTTGCTAATGTCCCGAAGACGTTTTTCCCTCTCAATATTTCATGTATGAAGGACCGCCTGAGTCTATACACGGGCCTCTCTACATAGTCAGGAACAGTGAGTATCACCGTCCTGAAGACGTTATTGCTCTCAATCTTACGGAGAACCGCCCAATTTTTCTTCTATGTAGAGGAAAATTCCTCTATGTAGTCAGGGAACAGTGAGTGTCACCGGTATCCTGAAGGCGTTACGCTCTCAATCTTACGGAGAACCGCCCAGTTAAGTTATTCTACATAGAGGATATGATGAAATTCCCGGTGTCGAACGCTCCGGAGAGGCCTTTCGAGCGACATATGCATCATACTTCGTAAAACACGAATCTTCACATGGATCTCTGAAGCCGTGTCAGAAACATGCAGTATCATGATTTTACAGTTTTGACCTTTGTTGAAAATCCACCATCTACAGGAAGCAAATATTGCTACAGAGTTTCCCAATAAAACACCACTTCCAGTCAAGGGGCTTCTTAGATTTTACATTTTCAGGATTGAGAAAAAAATTGGGAACAAGTCTTCAGGGATATTAAGAGATGTGTTCATTTTGTTGACCAAATTATCAATACCGGGTTGTTGGGGTTAGATGAGGAGGCCATGGGAATGAAGTGGAGACAGGTAATAGAACATAATATATGGGAGTGATGTTCACCAGTAAACAAATAGGTATTGAGAAAGTTTTCCAGATGGAGGGAAGTGGTGCAAGCTTTAATTTGAATTTGAGTCACGGGTGGTTGTTGACATTTGTTGTATCTATCATCGGTCTTACATCTCAGGATTATATTGTGCCAAGGTAAAAGATGTTTGATGGTACCCAAAAACAAGTACTCTAGCAGTTTTGTTATGTAGTTGTATTGTCGTCGTTTGGTGACTTGCTGAGCTTTGAACCCATGTGTTGATGGAGACTTGTGCTTGTGTTATGGATTGACGACTAAGGAAACTTGGAGGGGATCCATGTGACAAGGGTTAGTTGGTAAACTAAAAAACAAAGTGAGGCTTGTACCTGAATTTGAAGAGAATTTGTTGTGGTGCTGCTGATTTTTATGTTGACCAAGAATGCGTACCTTAGACTCGAGATTATACCTCAGGATGTTAGCTTTGCGGGTCCGGTTAGTCGGGTACCCGAGATACTTGTTCCAGTTTAATGATTCCACCCTGGGCTTCAGATATGGGCTCGTGCCTAGGGCTTTGATATAGTCAAAGAAGATGTGACCAGAAATGGTTTTCGTAGAGCAGTTTCTGTTGCCAAGTATTAATAACCGCTTTGCATGAACCAATTGAGTTAGTGCATAGGCGTAGACATAATGATGCACCTTATAGCCTATAGAGGTGACTGTACAAGATTGTGTCTGATCATAAAGCTTTGGAAAGATAGCCGAAGGATATCCGTGTGTGTTAGATGTTATCAACGGCGGAGATTTGGAGTCTGTTGCTCAGCCGAGAAATATAATATTCAAAGCAATAAGGAAACTCATCAGTTTCTTATTCATTTTCTTCAGATCAAAAACCCAGATAAAATCATTTCATTCCTCAGAGAGAAGAAATAAAAAACATGCCTCGAGTGTTCTATAATGAGGGAGATATCATCGAGGAAACTCTTGAGATACTAGAGGAGCATACCTAGGATTGGTACAATCCTAATATTCCCATAACTAGTTTGCCATATGGGATTGCCTTCCCAAATGGAAGAGTGGTTGTTAATTATACTCGAAATTTCAACTGGCACTGGGAGAATTTGCGCCACAATCGAAGGGTAAACATGGAGCAGATGTTTGATCAAGTCCCTCCAGGGAAAGGACATATTGTGATAAGACCAAGGTTTAATCTTCCTTATCCAAATCAGGTAATATTTTTGATTGTATAAGTTCATGCATGTCATAGGATCTAGTTTATTTCCTTTGTATGTCATACTCAGATGAGATTTCTCTAGGTGCATGCTGAGAGAGCCACCATGCCAGATAATATCCACGGAAGGGTTGATGAAGTTGGTGAAGGAGATTGAGAAAGTAATGGGGGGAGGGTTGCGTTTCGCAACATTGTGCATGAGGTGGGTAGTGGGAGTGGTTCTCAGGCTGATGATGGGGCAATTCCTGCATATGATGGACAAGGTGATGAGGAGGCCACCCCAATTCTAGTTGCAGATCCAGGGTGGAGCGTGAATGATGGTTGGGTTGTGTATTCTACACATCCAAGACTTGGAAAATTCATGGTGAATGAAGGTGTGGTGCTTGTTGGGGATCGATACGTGGTATGTGAGGGAGTTCGTCAAGGCTTTTTTGTTGATGTGATGCCTGCACCTGTCAGAGCAGAAATTCGCAGGAATGCAGCAATTCCCATACCCCCCCCCC
>NC_039367.1:23910844-23927954 GCF_003573695.1 Papaver somniferum | reverse complement strand
CCCCCCCCCCCCCCAAGCTGTGATATTTCCTCAGCTGGATATGTTGTTCCCTATAGTTGGACTAATTGCTACTGAAGTTGATGCCATTGCAAATGCCGTATTTGAAGAAGTGAATCCTCCACAGATGGGACCAGATCTAGAGCTAGTACCACCAACACCAGTAATGGGACCTGTAAGAGCTCCAGTTGAATCTGCACCTACAAGAGCACCTGCAAGAGAAATGAGAGGCCGAGACTATCCTCCTATACGACCAACTGGCAGATATGCAGAAAGAACTCGCCAAAGGGTACAAAGTGGTGAATCCAACCGGTCTAATTCTATTTAGACAGGTAAGTTTATGATCTAGATGTTGAGGTATGTGAGGCTTATTAGTATTGCACTTATAATTTCTGGTAAACTTGAAGTTTTTTGAATAACTGATGACAATGCATACTTTTCTTAGTTTGATTATTTGGGTGTTAATGTCATTAGACAAGTAGGGGATATTGGGATGGAAGCTTAGTTTGAAACTGGTGTTTAAATTAACATGCTTGTGAATGTTTTAAATATTTTTTGCAAGATAATAATATTATGAATGCTAAATTCTATATGTAATATGAGAACAAATAGTTCATGATTAGCACAGAGCATGACATAAATAGAGCAATTGATAATTCTATTATAATCTCTTAGACTAATTAGTTTATCTGTAGAACTAAGACAATTGATAGGATCACAGGTGAAAGAATAAAGGATAAGAATCATAATTCATTAGAAAGATTTACCTGGTCAATCCATGAAAGACTTACCCACCAATAAGCCAATCGGAAGAGATAGATGAGTTTAGCCTGATTAGGCGAAGATGACTTTTATTTTGATATTGGTTACTTGAAGCTTTGGGTTTAGCTTGGGTGAATAGGGGTTGGGGAGAGAATCCATTCAATTAGTAGATGGTTATAAGAGTCCCATTGATGTATTTGGGGGTGAACTTTCATAGGACAGTGAGCTTGGTTAAGTATTGATGATCCTTCAGATGCTTGACTTGAAGGGAACAAGTTTGGGTCATTTACTCCTGGTACGAAGAAGTTCCTTGCCATATATTGGAATTTAAGGGATGTTTAACTTGAGGGTTCCATACTCCATTCTGATTTAGAGTACGTATGCTGAGGCAATTGCAATTACAATGATGTTGGTGATCGAGGATTTCATGGGATTCATGTGATTGTAGATGATTTTTGTGATTTTTGAGATTCAATTGATTCAGGTGATTCAAAGGGTTTGAGATAGGTGATTTGCAAAGAAATTAAACAAAAGGGTGATTCAGAGATGTTTTTTTGTGATTTCGTTAGCCTTCATCAGGTGAGATTGACTGAGATCCAGAGCAGCTTCGTCTGAAACTAGCCGTTGCGGGGTCAAAGAGACAGAGCAACGGTAAAAAAGAAGGGCCGGAGAGAGGAGAATTCAGATGAAGAAGAGATAAAGGGAGTCGTACAAGGTGAGAGAAAGCATTGTATAACAAACCCTTTGAATCATCACTATATAACACCAGTATATGATCATAACAGTAGCCATAAGCAAATATTCTAGAACTTTCTGTCATAAAGAAACTACATTGTATAACAAGTAAATTACATGTTGGTCCACTTATCCTGGACATCAACAGAGAAGAGCTTAGCAGAGTAAGGGATAGTGGTCAGCCCCGTTTTATCAATCTCCTCCAACAGACGAAGGGTATTGCCCTCCCTGATTTTCTTAACAATAACATGAATATGACGTGGAGCAACACACCAATGAAGAAGATTGTTCTTTTAAATGGCATCAGCGTACGTGGTATTGAAGTTAGCAGGAGTAAAATCCTCTTACTTATACCTTCTAGGAGCGAAGGGATCATAAGACTTTAAAGTAGCCTTACCCTTACTACGGTACCAACACTTACGAAGGGCACGCCAGAAATTACCAATATATTGCATCACCCCCAACACTTGAGTCTTGTTCGCAGGATCGTCTCTAGCGGACAAGAAATCGTAGTATAAGGGATCATTCCTGCTATAGATAGGAAGAAGCATGCCGGCAGCTAGCTGACCAACGCAAATTAGCAAGTTATCCTCATCATAAGGAAAAATCCTAATCATGGAATCCGTAAGGATGTCGGGGCCGTCAACAAAAAAGATATCGAATTTGCCGAGGCGAAAAGACTTGGAGATCTCAACAAGGGACCAGTTGGCGTATCTATCTTTATCATGAAGATGCAACCTCTGTAACTCATAACGAGGCGGATATGGAGGAAGATTTTCAACAACAACCTCTTCAACCACATGTTCCTCAGGAACATCAAGTATCTCAGTGTCCTCACCCATCTCAGGGGGCGGAGAAGGCGTAGCATCAGGATGATCCATACGCGGAGGGGGATCAATAGCAGATTTGGGCCTAGAATCTCTGCGCACAGGTTTCTTCGGAAGCCTCATAATTCTTAACACCAACAAGAAGCACAGTTCGTCAAAAATGGCAGGAGAAATTCGTAGATATCCCAAAACTTAAAGGCATTCACTACCCGAAGGAGAGAAGATCTAGTCTTAAGCTTATACCTCTTTAATGTGTAGAACTTAAATATTTACTATAGCTTGAGTTCTCTCTATTAATTTGGGAAGCTTTTAAGATCTTTGTAACCACAACTACTTAATACAAACAATCACTCATTACCCCGTGGACGTAGACGAAAGTCGAACCACGTAATATCTTGTGTCTCTTGATAACTTAGTAGCATTTACATTACGTCAGTATTGTTCGTTATTATTGTCTTTATCTTGAGTACCTTTTATTAATTAACCACGTTAGTTCAACTGGGACATATTTACTACTTAGTATCGTATTCTCTGAGCTGCTTACATTACGTAGATTATGGGAAAAATAATAGTCACAACATTACTCGGATGTTGGCATCAATATGATTTAAGTGCGTATCCAAGTTGAGTATAGTGATATGACAGTTGCATATTAGCTTAGGCCATAACATAAGTAGCGCTATTATAACGGTATTTTGGCTCAGGCTGTCAGTTAAAAGTTGCATGTGCGTCACACGTATGCCAAAGCAAGGATTTGGTTTGAGGCGTGTATAAAGTGATTTTATAAACTAGTTTAGCATTCCCTAACTGTCAACGATAAGTGTGGCATCAATCTGCCAGAAAATACAAAATCTAGTAGTTATAAAGCATTGAGGCGGTTATGGCATCCAATGGACATTTAATCTAGTAGTTATAAATCTAGTAGTTATAAAGTTTGTGCATTCGGTTATGCACGGTTTTGGCCATGTTAGTAAGATATAAATGTTGGAAAATGCATTGTAAATTAGTAGGGGAGAGTTTGTAAAAATTATTTAAGATAAAACATTAAATATAAAATATAATCAATTAAGATAATCAACATATTTTCCAAAAATACACTCCTTTTCTGATTTTGGGAACAAAAATTGTTTGAATAAATTAATTGAAAAGACATATGCCAATATCTGGTTTGTCCCCCAGGCCCCTATAATAAAATGCCCCCATCAAAAATTTATCCTTGGCTCACAATAGCTTATCAACAAGAGATATATTAAGTAAGAGAGACATGAATGTTTTCAAAGATGTCTCTTCTGCGACAAAGATGAATCAATTGATCACTCGTTCCTTCACCGTGAGTTTGCTACCAAGATGTGGGGTCATTTCAAGGAAAAATTAAAGTTTTTTTCTTTTTTGCCACTTGACTTCTGTACTTTCTTGTTTTCCTGGAACATCGCAACAACAATTTAAAATTTGGAGTATGGTCTCTGTAACTATTGTCTGGAGTATTTGGTTGAAAAGAAACACATGGACTTTTGCTGGTAGAGAAATTTCAGAGATTGTTGTGCAACTGAGAACTGAATATTTGTTATTAACCTAGTGTTTAATTCTCAAAATTTTTGGATTCTCCTTCTTTCTCTTTCCAAGATGTTATGAACAATTGGCCAGAACTGTACTTTGATTACTTGTAAGCAGAGAGGTTGTCTGTTACTTCTTTGTTACTTATCTTTCTTGCTTTGTTTTTTCTTGTACTCTCGGGGTGGTATAACCTCTTCCGCCTTTTCCTTTTTTTTTAATCAATATTATGTTGGATAAAATGAGTTTTTAACTAAAAGTATTTTTGGTCTTGGTGTGGTTTGATCTAAGGACCTAAGGGTCTAAGGATACTTACTCATTTTGTGAATGAAATGTTCCTTTAGTCCCATATTGTGGAAAACTAAAGAGGATTTCCACTATATAACCATTGTATTATGGATATATTGACAAACGAGGGTGGAACTGGTGGGGCAAACAATACATGTTCCAACCCATGCGACATACGCATATACCATGCACCAAGTCCTGTGTCTACTTGAATTTATTTTTGGAGAGTTTTCTTTAGGAAATTAATTCCAAAAATATTTTGTATAAGTGTTTTATTTATGGGAGAATTCCTTTTTGGTTTTGATTTGTTTTACAAGAAATAAAACATGTTTTATAAGGAAACCAAAACCTAGCTTAATCTTTAAGCAACTTTGTCTTATAAATATAAAATCGAATTTCTCTTTGTAGTGTGGGCTAGACGCGGCAACGTTTTCTTCTTCTTTTCTCCGTCTTTTCACTTTGGTTTTTCGCAACAGTGGTTGCATATCTTCCTTCCTAATCCTTGCTGTTGATTTCGTAATTGGGTAGATTATATTTTGCTTATACAGTCTATATCGGGCAGTTCTATCCTGGACACATCTCCGCTGATGGGGTATAGCATCTCTCATTCTTGAGGAGTACCCGCGGACTAATGTGTTAAGGAAAATTTACTGAGAAGGTGGCTTTGCCCTCGTGTGTCAAGTTGTTGTTTTAAATTAGTTGATTATTTTCAGTACAACCAGATTCATCTAATGTTTGCAGTTTCATTGCTACAGTTACAACAATCTTAACACATTAGTATCTTTTCTTTAACGATGAAAGAGATGTAGAAAGACCAGAAAATTTTAAGGGGAAGGATTTTAAGTTATTTATTTTTATGGGTAAACATAAGCTAGATGATCTTTTACTGAAACAATTTGATGAGGTTTTGAATAACGATGGACGTGAAATTGTTTTTGGATAATTAGGGTTAGACAGAACTTAACTGAATTATTTAGAGGATAACTTTAAGGTTATTATTTGTGGTTTGCGTTAGAGGAAAAGTACTAAACTACATGCATGGTGTTTGAAGAGGAGTTTTTCTAGTGTTTCGGTGATTGAGAAATTACCGATTTCTGAGTCAGAGTATAAACGAAGTCTATGATCACTTGAAACTGGAAAGGTCAGTATGGTTGAATTCGGTAATAAGATTCATGTGGAAGAGTTTTTATGCAGCGTGGACAAAGATGTATCATCTGTAAGGGACATGGCTAATAGGAGCATGTGGCTGAAAACAAATTTTCCAAAGCTGACAAAGGTGAGAACATCAAACACAACTGTAGGCGTGGTCTTCACAAGAAAGGTATGTTTCGTAAACCTGAATCTAGCATTACTTTAATTAAGGGTGATTTTTATGTTTGTGAAATTCCTGGCCATCTGGCAGTAAATTATAGACAACATAGAAACCTTAATAAGTAGAAAGGAACTGCTAATTTAATTGAAACAAACTTGAACGAGTTAGTGGCATGATGTCGGAAGTTATTTTAATAACCAATGTGAGAGACTGGTGGATGGACTCTGGATCTGCTAAGATTGTTTGTTGAAACAGAGACCTGTTTACCTCCTATCAGAGGATAGGGGATGTTGAATGACTTTATATGAGTAACTCATCCGCAACAGAGGTTGCATAAAGGGAAAGGTCGAGCAGAAGCTCATATCTGTATAGACTCTCACATTGAATGAAATTTTCATGTTCCGGGCATATGTAAGAATTTTGTTTCTTGTTTTGTTATAGATATTTAAAGATTTAAGATAGTAATTAAATCTAAAGAAATTGTTGAAACCAAGGGCGCTGATTTTTTAAGCAAGGGTTATTAGACTTAGGATCTATATAAGCTTAACGAAAAATCTTTTGAAATGAACATAGTTGATTCTTGTGCTTTCTTTTGTGTGTCTTTGGATATTTTGCATGGTAGACTAAGAACCGTTAATTTATAAATCAATGCATAAACTGGCTAGTGTAGGCTGTGTACCCAAATTTAGTTTGGTTCTGAACACAAAAGTGAAATCTATATAGAATCAAAATTTGATATTATTTTTTTAGCAAAATTATTCAGAGTAATTCCAAGCCATTAGAATTAATCTTGTTAGACCTAATTGAGTTGTTTTCAATCCATTCTAAGGTGGTAAAAATTGGTTTGTAACTTACGTAGATGACTATACGTGGTATTGTTATATATAATTGCTTAGATAAGGATGATGCCTTAGAAGCCATAAGTTGTATAAAATTGAAGTTGAAAACCAATCAGATGTTACGATTAAAAGAGTTAGGTCTTTACATGGTGGTGAATATGAAATTCTATAGGATATTTTTTAAATGGCATTTATTAATTAGATCGCACTCCTTTTCACCGTAGTGTAATGGTATAGTTGAATGTAAGGAATTAACCTTAAGGAGATTAAAATATGCCATGTTGACTAGTTCAGAATTAAACCGCCAACCTGTAAGGGGAGACCGTCCTTTAAACTTGTTATATCCTGAATAGAGTACCCTTTAAAGAATCATACAAGATACCATATGAGTATGGAAATAAATACAACATTTTTATGCATACGTCAAAGTGTGGTGGCGTTTGGATTAGGCTTCCATACCTTTTTCTAAAAAGAACTATTTTAGGACCCAAAAATTGTTGTTTGATTCCTCATAGGGTATCTTGAGTATTTAACTGCATTTAAATTTTTGGGTGTGATGTCTGATTTTTCTGACTTTGGTGTGAATATTATTATGGAGTCTAGGGATGCTGAGTTTTGAAACTTATCCTTTTTAGAGGTGTGTTGTTGATCCCCTGGATGTCTTTTCAATTAGTCAGAATTTAATTTTAAAGGAAGATGAATTAGTGGATGAGCATAAGAGAAGTAAAATGATTAGAACTGAGACTTCTTCATAACTTGCCTAGCTTAGTCGAGCCACAAAACATCTATTGAAACCCCATTCTGGTTAGAAGTTTCATTTAGTGAATTGGACTCAGTCCGTCAAAACCAGACTTGGAAGTTTGCCAGCTTACCTCTAGAGAGTAAGACCATCGATTTAATTGAGTTTTTAAGAGGAAACGTAAGGTAGATGGAAATGTGGAGAATAAAAGGCTAGGTTGATAGCTATAGGCTACAAACTAAAAGAAAATGTAGATTTTCCTTTAGATACATCAGGTGGATGTTAAGACAGTTTTTTTTTTAAACCGTGAATTAGATAAAGAAATCTACTTAGATCAACCTAAGGACTTTGTGGTGAAAGTTTGTGAATACAAAGTTTGTAACTTGGACAAGTTTTTTGTTTTGTTTGAAATAAGCACATAAATAAGGACATGAAAATTTTGATCATGTGATAAAACTAGTGAATTTGAGTCATGAATCTGATAAGTATACTTATGGTGAACTTGTTAAAGATGCATGTGTGATTGTATGCGTGTATTGATGAAATGCTTATACATGATACAAACATAGATGTGTTACATTCCACTAAAAGCATGCGCTGAATGAGAACGTAGACATAAAAGACTTAGGCCCTGTTGATGTGATCATAGGGATGAGGATAGAAGACATTCTAATGAATATAGTCTTAGTCATTCTTATTTTGTTGAATTTGTGCTTAAGAGATACAATCGGTTTGATTGTAAACCTGCTTGTACTCCATACGATTCTTCTTGTAAACTCAAGAAGAATAAGGGTAATGGATTATCTTAACTTGAATACTCAAGAGTTATAGAATGTCTGATGAGTTTAATGAACTGTGGAAGTCCATACATTGCCTATATTATGAGTAAGTTAAGTAGATATACTTGTAGTCTAGAGCAAGATCATTGGGATGCACTTAGTAGAGTATTATGGTACCTAAAATACTCTATTACCTTTGTTTGATTTATGAAAGGTACCGTGTTGTCCTTGAGGGAATTTGTGATGCAAACTGGATAGTTGACTCAGAGAAGTCTAAGTCTACGAGTGGATATGTTTTCACTCTAGGATGAGGATTTGTTTTGGAAGATTTCCAAACAGGCATATATTTCTCAATTCATTATGGAATCTGAAAGTATTGCGTTAGATAAAGCATGAGAGGGGCCAAGCACCTAAGATACTTTTTAGAAGATATTCATCTCTGGCATAGGCATGTGCCAGCTATATCTATACACTGTGTTAGCCTAGCTGTAATAACTAAAGCTAAAAACTAACTAATCTCAATCGACGTTATTTCCATTGATTGGATAGAGTCCAAGGATAATATCGTGTAACCTTTGACGAAAGGTTTACTCAAGGAGATAGTTAGAATTGCATCGAAGGGGGTGGGGCTTAAGCTCAATAATTCAACTTTCCATGAAGGATACTCAACCTTGCTGACTGGAGATCCCAAGATCAAGGTTTCGAATGAGACAACTAATTTATGGTGGGTAAAGGTAAACACAATCAGAGAATTTCATTCTTTGTCCCTTCCATATGATGTAGACGTGATAGTGTGACTGCATGTGAAGGATAACTTTTAAGCAGTCTTATTGAGTTATATAGTTTCAATTTAAGATTGAAGTGGGTGTAGCCGTAACACTCTTTATAGAAACTCACCTATCTGAACGAGGAAGTGGGGCCGCTTCCTATGAGAATATGAGCTTTGATTCTCTAGAGCATTCCGAGAAACATGATATGTCCAGGGACAAATTGGACAAAACGACACGAACTTCGCAGCACCCAGAGACATATCATGTATGGTTGTTATCGCAAATTACACCAAACGATGGCAGTTCAAGACATCGCGTTCACTGTCCATCAAGTAGTTTCGGTAATTTCTCACTAAGCAAAGGTTCAAGACCTCATGGACACCTTCTGCCTAAAACTGGTATTTCTCGCTTTCTGATTTCTGATTTTTTATCGGTATTTCATTCATGTGGGAGATTGTTGAAGAAAATGAGTTTTTAATTAAAGTATTTTTGGTCTTGGTGTGGTTTGATCTAAGGACCTAAGGGTCAAAGAATACTTACTCATTTTATGGGTGAATGAAATGTTCCTTTAGTCCCATATTGTGGAAAACTAAAGAGGATTTCCACTATATAACCATTGTATTATGGATATATTGACAAACGAGGGTGGAACGGGTGGGGAAAACAATACATGTTCCAAACCATGCGACATACGCGTATACCATGCACCAAGCGTTGTGTCTACTTGAGTTTATTTTTGGCGAGTTTTTCTTTAGGAAATTAATTTCAAAAATATTTTGTATAAGTGTTTTATTTATGGGAGAATTCCTTTTTGGTTTTGATTTTTTTTACAAGAAATAAAACGTGTTTTATAAGGAAACCAAAACCTAGCTTAATTTTTAAGCAACTTTGTCTAATAAATATAAAATCGAATTTCTCTTTGTAGTGTGGGATAGACGCGGCTACGTTTTCTTCTTCTTTTCTCCGTCTTTTCACTTTGGTTTTCCACAATAGTGTATTGTGCAGTTCTATCCTGGACACATCTGCGCTGATGGGATATAACATCTCTCATTCTTGAAGAGTACCCACGGACTAATGTGTTAAGGACAATTTGCTGAGCAGGTGGCACTACCCTCATGTGTCAAGTTGTTGTTTTCAATTAGTTGATTATTTTCGGTACAACCATATTCATCTAATGTTTGCAGTTTCATTGCTACAGTTCCAACATATTACTGATCAAAAGAGAAAAATAAAATTCAACTAAAATAAGCATGTTGGCGTATTCTCGAAGGAACCAATGCAGGTGGCAACTAAGTATAAGGTATTCCGAACTTTCTCAAGTGGTGGTGGTGTTCTTTTCTGTCCATGAAAGTAGAAATCAAAAGCGAGTAAAGTCATGAAGTATAAGAAGTGGCATGCATGCATCGTTAAAATACCATTTCGATGGAAAACGTTAGATTTGGACTGGGTTGGAAGCCAGGAATAGTAGTATGGCGGTGCAGACAAAGAAGCCCAGAAATCAGATGCAGCTGCACGATTTTTAGCCTTTCAACTTCAAAGCACATCACATCACATTACAAATGACTAAAATAGTCCAACCAACTATTCTATGGGAGACGGCCAACGATTAGATTGAATTCAAAGGTGGCTATACAATTATTATGCTAGAGACGTGCTCGAGTTGCACACTTAACTTCCCCAATAAAAGCAATTCTTTACTAGCTCCGTTTCAAAAAAAATGCTGGTTTTATATGCTAATTATACACAAAATCAGGCTATTATTTTGAAATGGTGGGAGTATTTATTTTGTAAAACCTCAAAAGAAAGATTAACAATGCACAAAAAAAATAGAAAAGATTTTACACAAAATTAGTTAAAAAGACCAAAATCAATAATTCCTGAATGAAAATGACATTTAGATTTTGATACTGTTTAAATGGAAAAAAATGTAAAAATAGTCAGGATGTAAACAGTTTCATCCTACCCATTTTCAAATATTTTTTTTATTTTTAATTTACATCATGATGCATCCAGTTTCATCCTTGCTATTTTTTAAGTTTAAGTCAGGATGAATCCAGTTTCATCCTTGCTATTTTTTTTGTGTCCATTTCACCAATACTAATTTTTACTCGTCCATTTGAACCACGTTTTAAAAATATTTGGACAAATGATCTAATTTTCGAAGATTTTAAATGCGTTAATTAACATTTTGAGAAAGGCCGCTGAGAAAACAATGGAGAACATAACAATGTATAGGGACTGTATGGACACAAGAAAAGTAATATTATAATACTTCTTCTAGATGATATGAAAAATCGAAAAGGATCAAATATGTTTGAAATAACTGATCGTTGAAACATCTACGCCCCCTTTTGACTCAAAGTAGTCCATGCATATTATTTTAATACGTAGTGCATGACGTCAACTAATGCTTCCAGTGTTTCCTTAACCAAAATGAAACACACTTATAAATATAGGGAGGCTGTGTTAGTGTGTTGCATCATCTGCATGAGCAACAACAAATAATTTAAAAAAAAAAAAACACAAACAAAACAGCGCAATATGGGAGAAGAATCGGTGAAGTTAATTGGAGCGTGGTTTAGTCCTTTCAGTTTCAGAGTGAAGTGTGCTTTAGAATTGAAAAAAATCGAATATGATTACATAGAAGAAGATATGTTTAAGATGGAGAGGCCAATAATATCGAAGCATAACCCAAGTTGTGATAAGGAGAATAAAAAAGGTGCCGGTTTTTGTTCATGGTGGAAACTCAGTTTTGGAGTCCATGGTTATCGTTGAGTACATCGATGAAATGTGGCCAGACCGCTATCCGTTGCTACCAAAAGACGTATACGAAAAATCTATCGTTAGGTTTTGGATTAAATTCATCGAAGACAAGGTACGTAATAATTACCTCGTTATAAACTCGATTTAAATTCCATCCTAGATCATTTTTATGTTCTCATTCTGGTACTTTTTGTTTGCAGAGTACCGTCTTTTTTATGTTTTTCATAACATCGGGGGAAGCAAATAAGAAGGCACAGGGAGATATGTTGGAATTGTTGACAACCATTGAGACGCAAACTGGATTTAAAGATGATAACTGTAAGTTTTTTGGTGGTGACAAGATTAATGCCGTTGACTTGGCATTTTCTCCTTTTGCTTACTGGCTTGGAGCTATGGAAAAAGCAGAAGGAGTGTCCCTTCTTGAAGCACATAAATTCCCTAAACTTCATGCCTGGACCGAAGCACTCAAACAAGATCCAGTGATACAGAAAAACCTCCCGGACTTTGAGGAACTGGTGGTTTTTTTCGAAAATATCAAGAAGTATGGCTACCAACAGACACCACCAAGTACTTAAATAAGTCATCTTTCTCAGATCTCTCTATTGAGAAACCGTACAAGATTACTACAAGAGGGCCACGGAAGACTGTTCTTGTTTTCATTTTATATTCTATGTGTGCGCTTTAAAATTTGAATAAAAGGTGTGGTTGTTATAATAAGTGGTGTGACAAGGGTTTTAAAAAACGGATATGAAAAAAATGTTTTTACAGCCTTTTTGAAGATCACGGTCACAGTACATGACTGAATTTCAATCAAAAAAAAATATGAATGAATTAAATTTTGATGCGCGCCCGGGAAAGAAAAATATAAATTATCCTCAAAACCAAGGTTTGAAAAACGGCCCTTATTTCCGAAAAAACGCCCGTTAAAACGGTCACGCTTATGTAGCGTATCCGTGAGGGTCGTCGACACCCATATCTATATATTACCGATAAATAGGAAAAAATGGTGTTATTTAGATCCGTTATAATCTTTTTCACGTATGTTATAAACATTTTTAAAAAATTGAATTTTACGTTTTTTCCTTCTAAATGACATTTTAACGCAATTTTTTTAGACAATTTTTCCCGTTTGCACGTCAGTTATAACCGTTTCTTAAGAAAAAAATATAAAAATATTTTTTACACTTCCTTATATTTTAAATTAAAAATTATAAAATTACAATTAATATTTTAAATATAAAAAGAATAAAATAATAATATACAGAAAATGGTATAACAACGTTATTAGACCCATTATAACTGTTTTCACGCACGTTGTAACCGTCATATAGGAATTTGAAACCATAATGTTTTTTTGTTTTCTATTTGATCGTTATGACGCCAGTTATTTTAGAATAACGTATAAAAGACGCGTTTTTTCCCTAAGTAACGCGTTTTTTCCCCAAAAACGTGCTCACACCTGTCAAAACGAGTTATAACGGTCACGCCAAATGGCCGTGACCTGAGCCGTGACTTGTTTTTCAAACCTTGCTCAAAACCAAATAATTCGATAGATAATTTTTGTATACATGCATGCATGTACACATACATACATACTCCCTACGTCTCAAATTAATTGAGCTATTTGTAGTTTTCACAATTCTTAAGACAAGGAGGAAAGGGGAGTATATTTAAATATTTTTAACACAACAAATCACAACAGAAGAAGGGGGTTTATTCTCAAATCACAAGGATAAGAGCCTGGGTATTGCTGTGAAACGATGAAGAACAAGAGATATTTGGGAGAAACAGATAATAATTTCATTACCAACTCAGCTGCCTCTCTTATAGACTTTAAAGCATCAGACCCTATTTGAGAAGGGGATTAATCCTGGACAGTACACATGTCAACATCTGATCGGTGACTTCCCTAAGTAACTAAAACAACCCAAATGATTAAACAGTTATCATTTAATACACTCCATGCACACAGGTACGTACTAAGTTATTAAATACACACACTAAGTTACTAAGGGCACTCAGGTACATAAAAATGTCACCACCTCTGCAGAATCCTTGTCCTCAAGGATTGAAATCTGGAAAATGAGCATGGACATTTGCAGAGTCTTTCCAGGTAGCATTTTCTGCAGAAGCATTGGTCCATTGGATGAGCATCTGTTCAACCTGTCGATCTTTCCTTGAAATAGTTCTTGAGTCTGAAATTGCAGCAGGATGGAGAACAGTTTGGCCCTCATGGTCAACAAATGGAAGATATGGAGAAGTAGTGTGGGTTGTGCCAATCTTCTTCTTGAGTTGTGACACATGGAAAACTGGGTGAATCCTTGAGCTGAGAGGTAATTGCAGCTTATAAGCAACAACTCCAATCTTCTGTAGAACTGTGAAAGGGACATAGTATTTGGCAGAAATTTTGACATTCTTTCTCAGGGCAATGGATGACTGTTTATAAGGATGTAATTTTAAGTATACCATGTCACCCACATCAAAGTTTCTATCCACTCTCTTAGTATCAGCATATGGCTTCATCCTTTCCTGAGCCTTATGAAGATTTTCTCTTGAGAGATTCAGAACTCCATCTCTTTTTTGTAGGTACTCTTTCACAGCAGCAACAGATGAAGTAAATGTAGAGGAAAAAGTAAGATGTGGAGGCTCATACCTATACAATGCCTTGAAAGGACTCATCCTGATACTTGTGTGAAAGTTTGAGTTGTACCACCATTCTGCTAAGGATAACCATCTGCACCAATTCTTAGGCTTGTGTCTTGACATACATCTGAGATAGGTTTCCAAACAAGCATTAACCCTCTTAGTTTGGCCATCAGTTTGAGGTTGATATGCAGTACTGAGATTTAAGTTTGTTCCCAATGCCTTGAACAGTTCTTGCCAAAACAGACTAGTGAAAACTTTATTTCTGTCAGAAATGATGGAGCTTGGTAGACCATGAAGTTTGATCACTTGATTGATGAACTCCTTTGCCACAGATAGAGTTGTATAAGGGTGGAGAAGAGGGATGAAATGACTATACTTAGTCAGTATGTCCACCACCACTAATATGACATTCTTACTATCACTAAGTGGTAATCCTTAAATAAAGTCCATGGAAATGTGTTTCCATGGTTGAGCAGGTATTGACAGTGGTTGTAGAAGACCTGCTGGATGTTGATGTTCACTTTTATGTCCTTGGAAGATGTCACAATTTGAGACAAAAAGGTAGACATCTTCTCTCAATTTTGGCCAGTAGAAGTAAGCTTTAGCTCTAATGTAAGTAGATTGTATACCAGAGTGGCCTCCTACAGCAGAGGAATGCACTGAGGAGAGTATAGTAGCCCTTGTGGTTGAAGCAGGCCCCACATAAATTCTCTGCTTATATCTCAGAACACCTTCATGGTAAGAAAAATGTGTCACAGCAAAGGGAGTAATTAAGAGTTCAGATATAAGTTTTTGTGCTTTAGTATAACCCCGTTGATGGTGGTTTTTAGCTTAGGGTTAAAATCGTAAAACCTTACATCTGACATGACGTCATTAGGACCACTAGCGCATTTATTGAATCATTCAAACACCTACGTAAGAATTACCAGGGTACCATTTTTTTTACATGTGTCATGTTCCACGGCAGAACCCTTAGTATTGACCGACATCACCTTCATACACCAAATCCTAAATTCTTACACCACCGTGCCAATGGAAAACCATGCAAGCCACGTCTCCGCGCCAAGGCATGCCAACCATGCCAGCCGCACCACCGTGCCAATGCCAAACCATGCCAGCCGCACCACCGTGCCAATGGAAAACCATGCCAGCCACGTCTCCGCGCCAAGGCATGCCAACCATGCCAGCCACATCTCCGCGCCAAGGCATGCCAACCATGCCAGCCGCACTACCGTGCCAATGGAAAACCATGCCAGCCGCATGTGCCAATGGCATGCCGTGCCAGCCAAATCTCCGCGCCAAGTCATTGATAGACGCATTTATGTGTCTATTTTGTTCTCAATATTCTGTATTGTTAGACTCGATTAAGTACTTATTGTGTTATTTTGTGTTTTTGTAGATGTTTTTAGAGAAATAAGCCTTTGCGGCGAAATGAGCTCGAAAAGTAGTGTTTTACACCCCAGGATAATGTACCGGAGGCACCTTAGAAATGCACCGGAAGCGTCCCAGAAATGTACCGGAGGAACCCAAAAAAATTACTATTTCCACCACAATTGCTAAAGGGACACCCGTACAGGATTAGGAGGGGACACTTTTCTTCTCATAATTCAAATTTTGGAAAAAGGCGGGAAAATATTTCTTCTCACTGGCAGTTGGGTCGATCGATTTTTGGAGGGGTTAGAGTTCGATTAAACCTCTGATTTTCAATGGGTATTTGTGATATGGATAGAGGAAGACATTTTGGGTGTTAGGATCGATCATAATTGGTTGGAATCATCGCAATCAAGAAATCATGAAGCACGTTCAAGAAATGAATATCACACGATCACATCAAATTTAGACGTGTACTCATGTGTTTGGAGAGTGTTGAATCAATTCTACAGCGTGTAAGATCATGTTTGGAGTGTTTATACATCATTTCAGCGCGTGGAGAGCTTATTAAAGGAAGAAAATATCCAAAAAATATTTTCTCTTTAAGCCGAGTAAAGAGAGAATTATCTTGAGTTATGGCGTGATTAAATGAGGCTGAGGAGTATAAATATATTTCTGGTATCACAGAGAATGGGTGTCGAGAGTTTGGGGCTGAGAGGAGGTCCAGAGAAGCAGAAATCAAGAGTTGATGAAACTCTGTTTCTGCTGCTGCTGATGATGAAGAACACCAAGAACACGAAGAACAGACTCGCAAGGACAGTCGGTTATCAACAGTGTCTAGACGCACAACAGTGGGTCGTAGTGCAGTCTAAGCAGCAGCACTTGTGTTTTATCGTTCATTATGTGACGCTTTTTGTGCGTCACAGATTACAGTTTTACACCATTTTCTCCTTTTCTCTCCATTGTAAACACCATTTGAGCTATAAAAATATATTTGAGCGTGTTTTCATCATGAGGAGCTAAAACCCAACACTGGGACGACGGAGGAGGCTGAATTTCATCCTTGGGGTAATTTATTTTATTCTTTTTTATGACTTTTGCATTAATCTAAAATTGAAATATGATTTGAATTAATTGGTTGTTATTTAATTTGATGATGTATGCTTAGCTTAGTTGTTTTGATACATCATGCTTAGGACTTACAATCAATGTTTTAACAATCTATCTTGGAAAAATCAGAGTCTATGTTAATTTTATTGAGTTTTAATTGTCAAAGAATATATGAATGAACCTTGTGTAGTGAATTCAGCCAAATCCTTAGTCCCAGTACCTCTCACCTATTGTTAATTTTTTGTATATATAATTTTATTAAATCTTTAAATTTAATCTTCACAAGTCCGAGAGTTTGAACCTCATTACTACAACAATGACTCTCAAAAACATTAATCAGTCATGCCAACCATGCCAGCCGCACTACCGTGCCAATGGAAAACCATGCCATCCATGTATCCACGCCAAGGCATGCCAGCCGCACCACCATGCCAATGGAAAACCATACCAGCCACGTCTCCACGCCAAGGCATGCCAACCATGCATTCCAAACAAGGTCGGTTTAAATCCGCCACAACGCGCTGGAAGTGTGGCCGCACCCTAGATTGTCGGCCCCACTTCCCATCAACCAATCATGTCTCCCTAAATGCACCACACGCATTCCAAACAAGTTCGGCCCCA
>NC_039367.1:23890886-23910694 GCF_003573695.1 Papaver somniferum | reverse complement strand
CTTTCCATCGACCAATCAGGTCATGCTAAAATCCTAGCATGTCCACGCCAAAATCCTAGCCTGGACATGCCAAAATCCTAGCCTGGACACGCCAAAATCCTAGCCTGGTCACGCCAAAATCCTAGCCCGGTAACGCCAAAACCCTAGTTTGGCCGCGCCTAAACCACGCCAAGGCATGCCGACCATGCCAAATGTGCCAATGGGATGCCGCGCCTAAGCCATGCCATGTCGTCCTTCCCTTCACGACTGCCAAAACGAAGGCGTGCGACAATCAACAGCCACCCTTCCATCGTAGATGCAAATCTCAGCCGTCCAAGATCACCAACCAACGCATGGTAACCTTTGGCCCAACGCCAAAACCTTAGTTTGGCCGCGCCTAAACCATGCCACATGTGTCAATGACATGTCACGCTATCCACCTTGCCGCGCCTAAGCCATGCCATGCCGTCCTTCCCTTCACGGCTTCCAAAACGAAGGCGCGCGACAATCAACGACCACCCTTCCATCTTAGATGCAAATATCAGTCGTCCAAGGTCACCAACCAACGCATGGTAACCTTTGGCCCAACACCAAAACCCTAGTTTGGCCGCGCCTAAACCACGCCAAGGCATGTCGACCATGCCACATGTGCCAATGGCATGCCATCCACTTTGCCGCGCCATACCATGCCGACCTTCCCTATGCGGTTACCAAAACAAAGGCTGGCGACGATCAACAACCATCCTTCCATCTAAGATGCAAATCTTAGGCATCCAAGGTCGCCAATCAACGCATGGTAACCTTTTCTCCAACGTCAAAACCTTTGTTTTGGTCACGCCCAAACCGCGCCAAGGCATGCCAGCCATGCCACATGTGCCAATGGCATGCGAACCACCTTGCCGCGGCATACCATGCCGACCTTCCCTATGCGTCTACCAAAACAAAGGCTTGTGACGATCAACGACTACTTTTCCATATAAGATGCAGATCTTAGCCGTCCAAGATTACCATCTAACGCATGGCAACATTTGGTCCGACTCCAAGCCCTAGCTTGGTCGCGCCCAAACAAAGCCAAAACCCTAACTTTTGGCCGCGCCTAAACTAGGCTATATTAAAGCCGTACATGACATGCTTTCATGCCACTGGCTACCAAACGAAGGGTTGCAATAATCAACGACTACCCTTCCTCTCAACATGCAAAATCTCGACCGTCGAAGGTCACCACCGAGCCGGCAAGTCTCCCAAGCTCAACTTGTTTCTTAGACAAGGAGATTCTTTGTCTCCTTACTTGTTTATTTTGGTGCTCGAGGTGCTATCCAAGTTTTTAAATGATGGCTTTCAAAGGGGTCAATTATCTGGATTTCAAGTGGCGGAGAATGGTTTGATGATCTCGCATCTCCAATTCGCTGATGACACCTTAACTTTCATTGATGCTTAACAAGAATTAGATTCTTAAAGGATAGATGGCTGGACAGAGGTTGTCTGAAAGAAATTTTCCCAGTTGCAGTTAGAGACAAAGACATCTCAGTTATGGAAATGGTTGATACAAATGGGTGGAGAAATAATTTTAAGAAACCTTTGAACACTAATGAGACGCTTGAATGGGATCTTCTTAGAAGAGAGTTAGGTAACATTCCTGTGTTGGTGGAAGAGTAGGATGAACTACAGATTGTGGAAAATGTTACTACAAATAAGTGTTAGGATGATTTACTGGGTGAACTGGAACTATGCCAGTTTGAACAGCACATGTGGAAGTGCAATATACCAAATAAAGTAATGTTTATGCTTGGGCAGATTTTCATCATTCTCTTCCCACAAGGGACGTGTTGAGGAGTATAGGAGTACAAGTGGAAGATGATATTTGTATGCTCTGTAGTTCAGTAAGGGAGTCTATGGATCACATGTTAATTCACTGCTAGCTCTTACTCATTTAAGTTATGGGATTATTTTATCAAAGCTTTCAAAGTATCATGGCCTCTTCCGGGTACTATAATTAGGTTGTTTGATGCCTGGTCTTGGAATGTTCTTAATGACAGATGGGAGATTCTGCACTTTGCAGTTTGTTGGATTATTTGGAACAAGAAAAATAGACGAGTTTTTGGAGGAAGACATAAGATTACTGCTAAAATATAGATTTAATTAAGCAAACTATATTTCTATGGTCCTTTGAGTATGATATTTTCAAATATGTCGATTCTAGTCACATTTGGAGTAGTTGGGAACTACTAATGAGCACATAGATGAAGCTCAAAGCATTTTTATTGTGGAAAAGAGGTGAAAAGGTGAAGCTAAAATGGTTTTATGAAGTGCTCTATTTTGTTCATTGGTTGTTGCTGATGTGCAAGGAGTTTTGGATGGATGGTTGTGGCAGAATGCAGTACTTCATACTTTTTGCAGTTCCACGGATACTGTTTGTAGTCTTCTTGTATTCTCAGATTCTTCTGCAGTATTCTTGTCTGTTAATACCACTATCATTCTTGTCTACAGTCTTCACGGATGTTGATTTTCGTGTACTGTAGATCAGACTGTGAAGTTTGACAGTCTGCTTTATTGGTTGAAGGGTATTATGGGTGGTATTTGTTTCTATTTGTTGCACTGCAGTGAGTCACTAAGTTTTTCAGTACGACTTTGGCTTCCTGTTGTTTACTGCAGGCTTATGCAAGCTTCAATTACAGCTCCATGCAGTCTCTACAGAGATTTCTTCAACTGCAATCTTTTGGTAGCGGTTATGCAGATTTTTGCAGCAATTTTTTGAATATTAACATCAAGATTTCGAAACTAATCAAGTTCAGAGGAATACAGAGCAGTTGGGACGTATGTCTGTCATTTTTTCCTCTTAGGCCGGTTTCTATGGGGGTGGCTAACCCACCCATTTTCCATGCCAGCTGGCCTGGAAAACTGGCCGCGCTACTATGGTAAAATGTTAAGCGTTCGAGTCTCCACCGCCATGGTTGCTTTGACTTTAGACAAGAACACGAAGAACATCATGATTATAACTTCTCCCATACAAACCCTAGAAACCCTAGATTTCTCCATACCCATTCTCACTACAAGTCTCTCTTCTCACGTGGATTTTACCCCATCACCAACCATCGTGGGATACAACGGTTGTGACCCAATCACTCTCATAAAGAGAGAGGATTCTACTAGAGAATTAACCAAGAGAATGGTTTTCTACTCACAATATAAGCCCTCTTATATAGTAGACAAATCCTTGCTTCCAAGTCTTCTAAAACTTCTAAGAATGGTCTTAAACCTTAATTAGGAAGACCTAAACTTGGAAAACACTCTACCAAACCGTCATACAAGTTTCCTAATCCTAGTAAACCTTGTAGACATTCCAAACCCGAAACTGACCTTTAGCCACGGTTTTGACAGCATTAGATCACTGTTTTCTGCTGCAAAACTGTTATCTAAAGTCTGTTCTCAGCCATATGGTTTTGTATATGGAATAAAACCCCAACAATCACCACCTTTTGTGACGTGAACAAAACCTTCGTTTTCACTCCAACAAAGCATGAATGTTTACCACCTTATACAAGACCATCCTCGCAGACATCATCACTAGCATGAATCAAAATTGTCTTGTACTTTGAGATTGAGCCACCACCTAAGCCAAATTCCTCCTTTACACTTGCACCACCGGAATACCTATTTGTCGATATTCGATCCTCACCACAAACAACTTCTTCATATAATTTATAGAAGTTTCTGCATTACTTGTATCAAACTACTTCGTCGCCATGATCACTCATTATCCCACCTTTTGTAGAATACTTCTTATTCGACACATGTCTAACACTTGACATTGTTTAAACTGAGCCATTCAAACAATTCCAGATGGACTTAACCAACTCCAAGAAACAACAATCGTGAGTCATCCTCCATGTAGATAAAACATGCTACAATCTTCATATGTTGTGTATGAACGATTTTCACTTAGCACCACCATGATTCAAAACATTCTCTTGAAAATATATTGCAGACGCCAATTGAACCTACGAACGATCTTCTCTTTCAAAGAAAACACCTTCAACATGAACCATAGTCACATCAAGAAAAGTTGTCGAATCTTTCTTGATGTCATCCCATTCTTTGTTCAGTCTTGATTTACTCATCATCTTCATGATCTATATCGTTCCGCTACGAACCAAGATTTTCTCTTCTTTGAAACCTCTTGTTCAAATTACCGAATCACTGCCATGTTTATCCATGCTCACCGCACCACTTGTCGGGAAACCGAGGTTACGTTCATCTCGAACCGACATGCTACCATAGAATTTAATTCCATGAAACATCCTACTTTAGATAACTAGCTCGAATCCTCCACTTACATCTTTAGATTATCATGATCGAATAATACTAGCACGAATATATAATCAATACAATGGACAATCACACACGACACAAGGATTACGTGGTTCACCTTTGTAGGCTACATCCACGACCAAAACCACCCCGAGAATCTTCATTATCATAACAAGTTATTACATCGACACACATTATATAATCAACTAGTAATGTAACCCACTAGCGCTAAACGTTAGAAACAACAAGACATATTACGAAGAGTTTACCTCTTACTTTGTTCTTCTTCTTCCATAAACTTCCACCTTCATGGTTGCTTTGACTTTAGACAAGAACACGAAGAACATCATGAATTCTAGCTTCTCCCATACAAACCCTAGAAACCCTAGATTTCTTCATACCCGTTCTCACTACAAGTCTCTCTTCTCACGTGGATTTTACCCCATCACCAACCATCATAGGATACAACGGTTGTGACCCAATCATTCTCATAAAGAGAGAGGATTCTACTAGAGAATTAACCAAGAGAATGGATTGCTACTCACAATATAAGCTCTCTTATATAGTAGACAAATCTTTGCTTCCCAAGTATTCTAGAACTTCTAAGAATGGTCGTAAACCTTAATTAGGAAGCCCTAAACTTGGAAAACACTCTACCATACCGTCATACAAGTTTCCTAATCCTAGTAAACCTTGTAGACATTCCAAACCCGAAACTGACCTTTAGCCACGATTTTGACAACATTAGATCACTGTTTTCTGCTGCAAACTGTTACCTAACGTCTGTTTTCAGCCATATGGTTTTGTATACGGAACAAAACCCCAACATCAATATCAGTGGTATCTTCACCCATCGGAGAAAGAAACTTTGTTCAAGTGATTTTATATCAAGTGAAAAACCCGGGTTCTAAGTTTTTTCCAAAATACTAGAATAAATCAGTATTTACTTGATACCTAAATTGGGTAAAGTGGAGTTAAGTTAGGAAATAAAAATCAGTGAAGATTTTACGAAACTTATGTTCCCAGAAAGTCTGAAAATAAAAGATATCTCTCTCTATCTATCATAAACTTTCTTATTCTTAAAACTCGAACTGATATTATCAACGACTTACTTTGAATAATACATGATACAAACATTACAAAATTAGGAAATAACTCAGAATATTCAATATATAGGCTTATCCTTAAAGATTTGTACAAAAAATCTTGGGTTATTTTGCGTTTCCCCCCTTCGTTAGTTTTTCCATCCATTGGTCGGTTAGCTGAGTCAGCACCTGTGCACGCATGGCTTAGATTGTACACATGTTTCATAACCTTCCCAAAATACCCCTCCTTCTTCGGTTAATTAAACCCAAATCCCATTACCCTGAAACCAATTCTACCGTGAAATATTTCTGCAGGAAGTTATCTTTATCAATATTCTTATCAATTCATCTGACTTTTCAAAACAAATCAATTACAGGGGGTTTAGTCCTCGAGTGATTTATGGGGAGTTGAGTGTATTTTAAATCTCAGGAATTTTGAGAGAGTTTGAGAGAGTGTAGGGAGTTTGAGAGAGTTTGGTGTTTTTGAGTTCAGGGAGTTTGGGGGAGTGTAGGGAGTTTGAGAGAGTTTATTAGAGGGAGTTTGGGGGAGTTTGAGAGATTTCACTCCTAACTCATTCTATTTTAAAAAACAATAAACCCTCGTTTGCAAATAACATTGATCTTTAAAAAGAAAAAAAATAAATGAAAATGATCATATCTCTGTATCAATAGTATGTTATTTTGTGCAAAGAGATAATTTTTTTCCCCTTCAATTTAACGGTCTCCATAAAATTCTAACACCCTTTATTTATTTCTGAAATTAGGATTCTTATTTGGGGTGGTTAAGGGAGTAGTGGTTGGTTATAGGTGGTGATGGTGGTGGTGAGAAAATAGTTTTGACGGTGGTTGCAGAAGTGGTAATGTAATTCAACTCAGGGAAGCGCTAATTGTGAAGACTTCTACATTTTTTTTTGTTGGTGTATCTTACGGGATATGTAGATCTAAACAAATCTATATATCCACACGTTTTCATGGACTCTAGATCACTATCCTAATATTTTCATAGAAATGTTTCACCGTATCATAATGGCCATCATCTGATAATCATTTCATCATGTTGGGAACAACATTTTTGTTGCTGAGATTTGAGAAATCCGTATGATTTGAAAAGAAAGATTTTGAACCAAATTTGGTTGTGAGACCAAAATACACTAAAATATCTACTCCTTTGAGAGATTTGTTGTGAGACCAAAATACACTAAAAACTCCTTCAAACTCCCCAAAGAAACCAACTCCCTAATATTGTAGGGTTTTATGACTAACAGGGAGTTCAAGAGCTTTTTTTAAACTCCCAGCGACTAACAGGTGTTTTCTAGGGAGTTTAGGAGACTCCTCTAAACTCCCCCACGACTAACGGGGATTTGGAGAGACTCCCTCAAACTCCCTCAGGACTAACAGGAGAAAACCCAAATACATTAAAATCTCTCGAACTCTCCCACGACTAACCCCCTGTTAGTCTCACAATCAATTAATTTGCTGAGAGCTAGATCCACGAATACAATAACGAACCATCAACACCTCAATCTATCAGTTGTTGATCCTCCATTAATGGCAGCTATATTGCCCTAATTTCTCAATTGAATATTCAAATCTCGTTATTTGCAGTTTATATCTCAATCCGTTGAAGTATTTTCATCAGTTTATGAAACAAATTCGTTGTTTACGTACATATCGATTATTATGATGATTAAGAGATGTTTTACAGATAGTTAACTTGAGAAATTTTTTGGATTTGGAATTTATTTATATATATTGGAACTGTAATGTCTACGGATACTTGTAATTATTTTTTTTTTCTTTTTGCTGACATTATAGGTTAGTAAGGAATCGGGAAGAAAAAAAACAGAGAAACCAGTGGAGAAGATGACTCTATTCAGACCGTAATTATATGATTATCTTGACCAAATCGTTAATTGAGCGGTCATTTTTTTTTCCATCTAAATCTAGTCGTGAGATGTCTATGGATGCTTGTATAAATTGGGGGTTTTGATATGGGATTAGATTAGGGTTTTTGGTTATTTCGTGGAATGAATTGAGTTACAGACGCGCATGGAAGGAACAATTCAATCTCAATGGAAGATACGATGAAGAAGAAGCGTACCATATTCTGTTTGAGGGCATTTTCGGTATATATACAACACGTGTACAATCTATGCCACGCGTGCACAAGTGCTAACTCAGCTAACCGAGCAATGGATGGAAAAACTAACGAAAGGAGGAAACACTAATTTCAATCTATTTGGGGAGGAAATGCTAATTAGCAATTTTGGGAGGAGAGGAAACGCAAAATATCCCAAAAATCTTAATATATTCCTTTTGTGCTCTTTGAAAGCTTCTTCCTTTATTCGAAATCGAGCACAGAAGAGGAAGTTTCATACAACAATGTTATTTGTTGGAATGAGCTTTTAATCACTCAATATTATAAAAAGAGCACGATCTTTCACAGTTATCGACAGACTTTACAAGGGTCGATTGATGTTTTACGACATCCTTTTTTTTGGATAGACTCCTTGTGGTTGTTTCCCAGTATTGCAAGTCATAACTTAAAGGATTTGGTTTAACTAACAAGTCTATTCGAAAAGGAACAGAGTCATAAGTGTGATCTGTAAACCCATGATCATTAAGTAGAGTATGACTCTTTAGTTGACATTGCATTCTTTTGAATTCAGAAGACAACATCTGAGGAAATTGTTTCACAAAATCGATCGGCGTTGATACATGATCAATGACAAAACCATATTTATCTAGGTCACTAGTTTGTTTTGTCTTTACGTAAATTTTTGTATCTTCTAGAATTATATCCCTTTTTTCTATAGTTGTTGAGAACTGATTCAATCATCTGAACATCATTCAGTGGATTAGGTTCTGAAACAATTTTTTTATGATTCTTATAGGTGATAAGGTTTTTTGAATCTAGATGTTGATCATTAGTCAAGAGACACTTGACACTAAAATCACACAAACTTATCTTAGATCTAGATGTCTTGGCTAACTCTTCTTCAAGTTGTCTGATTTTTGAGTAAGCATCGGATAACTTAGATTCGAATTCAAGAAGTTTGGGTTTAATTTAGAGTCTCTTCTTGATTTTGACAGTCATATAGATATAAGTGAATGTCATCCTATCATTTGGTGCATGAAATTTAAGTACTTTTTGACGCAAGGTTTTCCCATGAGATATGGTTTTTATCAATGAGTCTTTGATAATATCTTTGGCTAAAGGATGATAAACTTTATCTCTTACATTGTATTTTCCAGAAAGATCAATGAAAAAATCAATCATGTCGTTTGCTTCCAAATCTGAAACGTGCATTGTAGGTGTTTGTTTTCTTATTAGCATTTTCTTATTAATTTTCCCTTTAGATTGTTCACTGAATGAACTAACAACATTGAACTGTTGAATAGGGATGAAAAACAAATTGGCTATTATTTGAGCATATTGTAGACATGGTATATTAAAACTTTGTGGTATGTTAACTGAACCGTTAGGTTCTTCTTTAACCATTTTAGATTCCAATCTTATAGGTTGGATCGCACCAAACCAAGATTGTTAGATATTTTCGCGTTTGCAAGCTCTGATACCAATTGAAATAACGAGGGTACCAAGTACACCACAATTTTTTCAATATCAACCTATAAGTCCAATACCTTGTGTGATCTACTATAGACAGAGACTGTTGAAAAGATAACAATCACAAGGTATACACTTGGTATATAGTTTCTAGTCCGAAACCAAACCTTGAACTATAGGGACTAACCCAAGTGTTTGGGTTTAACATACAAGTGAAATTACTTTCATGATAACTTAAACAAATTATAATGAGGAAAGTAAAGTAAAAGCACACAACAAGATTTTGTTAACGAGAAAACCGCAAATGCAGAAAAACCCCGGGACCCAGTCCATTTTAGAATACTTTCAGAATTAAGACGCTATACAAATATCACTACCAAATTCGTATAGTTGGGACCAAGTAAACTACCCATAGTTGCCCAGTTTCTTCAGTATCCTTGCGCCTACAACCAATATGGGAAATGCACGTGGATCCTACGATATAGTCCACTATCTTAAGTTGCTTCAGCCTCTCTGAAGACTTTAAGCATGCAACCCTTTCGATCGTCTTCCAAACAGTAAAGGACTAATCTGTTTGGTAACCACTCTCTTATCTCAGGAAATTAATCAGAGACTTTCCTT
This sequence comes from Papaver somniferum, assembly GCF_003573695.1. Taxonomy (NCBI): domain Eukaryota; kingdom Viridiplantae; phylum Streptophyta; class Magnoliopsida; order Ranunculales; family Papaveraceae; genus Papaver; species Papaver somniferum. The sequence goes on along the minus strand of NC_039367.1, from coordinate 23,901,133 downwards.
CTTGATTGCACAACTGTCAGGTATAAGTGGTGAACTTTAATCTTTACGTCCGTACATAGCTAGGGAAGTTATAATTCTTATGGTGAATCATATCACATTAGTTGTCCTCTTTGTTCCTAACTGGCCTAGATAATAGTTTTTGACGATGATTATTTTTCTCGCGAAAGTATTATATCTTTAGGCCTCTAACATTAAGATCATTATTTTTAACTTCTTTATTCGTAGCTGGCGAGAAGAGAGAAAAATATTAAGATCATTAATTAAATTCTTTATTCGTAGATAGCGAGAAGAGAGAAAAATATTAGGATACAAATATACTTTGTCGTAACCGGTGAGTAAATTTGTCAATGTCCAAAAAAATCTTTCTCTTGTGATTAGAGCAAATATTGCTCATTTTATTCTTTAGGGAATGACCTCAATTGGGAGAGAGTTCATTTGAACTTTTGCTTAATTGACATATCTTTGTGTGGGGACAACCGATGTGAAATTGTAGGAGATGCTTGTACCCTATATATCTCCTTGATGAAAATGTTGAATTTCTTGGTAAAATCATGTACACAAAAAATTGGTATGTGTTCTCTAGTCTTAATACTTTTCTTTTTTATTACACCCCTATGCACGGTTGATAAGGTTTCACGGCACAAGCCATTTTTTTTGTTACACCCTTGCGCTTTCCCACAATTGATAAGGCCAATATTGTACCCAGGAAAACCCTCATGTACCGTGCTATCATTATGATATCTAAAGAAGTGCGCGCCATACTTTTTGTTCCAAAACTTCTTTCGATCTTATAGGATTAGTTCCGTGAGGGCACTGACCATATTTTTCGTGTTCCATTTTAATCATAAATGTATTCACTTTGAAGTTTGAACCTGTTACACCCTATTCACTAGAGAACTCATCAAGGGCCTATAGGGGCTATATCATGGGTGTAAAATGTGGGAAAATAATTTTATCATTGTTGTGGTTTTTGTAAGTTGATGCTTCGAAAATTAGTTTTAAAATTATAAACACTTGTTATAATTTAGCCGTAATTTTTGCTTTTACTTAAAAAAATTTCATATAGTAGCAAACATATTTCTTTATCTTTTTAAACCCCTCTATAAAAATTATTTTTTTCTTCATATAATCACACTTCAAATAGTTTATAACTTCGTAAGAGATCCCCAACTTTATGCACCAACCTTACCCAATGGATGGTCCTGGGTCCATCTCTCCCCCTATTCACAGGTTCTCTTTTTCGCTTTCCAGTACTTCATTCTTTTTCTTTTCTCCCTCATACGTGCTTGGAATTGAGGTATTGGTGAATGTTAAAAATTATGTAACCTAATTATCCCAGTTAGCTAACTTAGCTTGGATGTCGTGCTCGCTGAACAGGTGCTCCAAGAATCATCTTGTTGTAAAAGAACTTGCAAAAAGGACAGTATAATAACAGGTCCCAACATTAGAGAAGTTTCGCCGGGAAAAAATATTGGGTCATATTTTGGGCAGAAGGGTAATTCTTCTGAAAGATTTCTTTTTTGATGCAAAACTCCGTTTTCAATAGAAGTATTCCGAAAATGCTCATGACAGTTATTATCCTCCATGGGTGGGCAAAAAGTTGGAAATGCTGAATGTATCCCCTACTTAAAAGAAAAGTTCAACACACAAATTGACTTGAACCAGGTTAGGATTTTTGGACATAACTATGCAAAGATGATTACAAATAATTGTTGTACATTTATTCTCAGTGAACTTATTTGTAATGCAAGTCGATGCAGTAGAAAATAATTGTGCAGAGAAACTACGACGCACATTTGTTTATTAGTACATAAATTATTCTTCAGTCTTGTGACCCCTATCATCGAAGCCCGACAGTTTAATTGGATGGCGTCGTCACGGTAGATTAGAGTCCACGAATTTTGGAGCATTGAATAATTTCAGCAGGCCTGTACTGCATGCCATGTTGAATGTTGAGCTGAAATAATCCCTTGAACTGCAAAATAAAGGAAGAGATAATGGTATCTATACTGATTATAGTGACATAGAAGCAAAAAAAAAACCTAAGTAAAACACATATCAGAAGAACGAGATACTTAGAGCATCTCCAATGTTTGGGATCAAGATCATCCTATGTGGAGGTCTTATTAAGACTTTTTAGTTGTGGGTAATTTAATACATAACAAAAAATAATAGGTAAGACTTTCTACCTAAATTCCATCTCCAATCTTCTAGGTCTTATCCAACACTTTTTGTCCAAATTTAGAGACAAAGGATGATATGGACTCAAGACCCAGGGTCATGAAGAAAATGTAAATAAGACTTTCTCCTTTATCCCCACTTGGTCCCTACATGAACATGTCATATTCTTTCAGGGATAATATATTTTGACCAAAACTAGGCTTTAGTCTAACATTTGTCCAACGTTAGGGCATGGTACCTGGACTGGATTGACTGTTTGTGACCTGACTTGAATTAATTTTGTAAAATAAAAAAATGTAAAAATACTGAATTTACAAGTCTAGCCCGAAATGGGTCTAATATCCAACAGTGGAAAACAAGAACAATTAATTCTTTTTCCTTCGTCCAACGGTGGAAAACAAGAACAATTAACTCTTTTTCCTCCGCCTCCATGCCCAACTCAATCTTCGTCTTCTACGATAGCTGCAACACCTAATCTCTTCCAACAGAAAGTCACTTCTTCGACTTCTAAAATCCTCGACAAACACCAACACTGTTGTCTTCTTCTCCGCATACACATTCAATATACCATCTTCATTCATAATGAAAACATACTGTGAATTGTGTTGGACGAATTCCTTGCAAGACGAACTCACCCAACAAGTTATTGTCACGGGCTCTAGCTCTCTCACCTTGGTATATCGGGAACAATACAATCACTTCCTCAATTTCTTCCTTGTAAGTTCACAGCTAACAACAAAAACCTAGCAGTAACTTCATCTTCCAAATCACGTCGACCCACGTCAACAGCGACCACCAAGTTCTTCCATTATTCCCTTGATTTCAATATCATCAACAACATCAGCTTTACATGTCCACCAAATCCATTTCTAACCCAAAAACTTCAATAAATCTAGCCATTTTCGATCTATGACTGCCGATTTTAAATTCAACTCAAACCTTCTCTTATAAAATCATTCAATTTCAAAACTCAATTGAATTTGGGTCATCTTTCTTTCACATATATTTCTCCTTTAAGACCCAGCCAACATCATCTCTTTCTGCCTTATTTCTCCATACAGTTTTTCGGCATCAACCACCAGAACTCTTTGTTATTCTTTGAAATCAAACCATAGAATTAGCGTATGTCACCCCTCTTCCCTGCAAAACCCAAATTCTCAGTAGCAAACCCCTAATTTTTTTGAATCAAACAAACCCTGAATTGTTAAATCAAACAGAACCCTAATTTACCGATTAAATCAAACCCCAATTTCACTAAATGGAAACCCAAATTCTGAATCAAACAAACCCCCAATTTCATTAAATGGAAACCCCAAGTGTTAAATCAATCAAAACCTCATTTTTTCGAATCAAATCAAACCCCCAATTAATGAATCAATTTGAAACCCCAATTTCGCTAAATTGAAAACCAAATTTAACTGAATCAAAAGCTCAATTGTTGATTTGTTCAAACTGGTGGTAGTGATTACGGCGGAGTGGTTTTACACCAGTTGAAGTGGCGTGGAAAAAAAACCCCAGAGAAAGTGAGGTGGTGGTCGTGCTGTGAAGAAGGATGAGAAGAAGAAACGAGGTGGTGGTCTTGCTGTGAAAGAAGGATGAGAAGAAGAAACTATTAAGAAAAAATGTTAGATTGAAGGCCATAATAGTAAATTCGTATTTTAACTTCATTTTAATTTAATTGTAACTTTAGTTTTTAACCTATTTAATAATTCTAAAACATAAATCAAAATTTAACCTAGTCAACGTTCAGTCCAGGTATCAAACACTAATGTTGGACAAATGTTAGAACAAAGCTTAGTGTTGGTCATAACCTGAGTACTAAACACCAATTATACCATTCTTTTATGACCTCCAGCCTAGTGTTGGAGATGAAAAGTTGGTAGAAAAGGTCTTAAATCCCACGTGTCTTAACAATTTAAGACCTTGACCACTAGCATTGGAGAGGCTCTTACTTTTGGAAAAACCCCTCGGAGTTTTGACTCTGGCCGTCGAGTTTTGGCTGACGATTCTCACTTGATCATGGAGTTTTCATTCGTCTCTTCTTTTATCTGATTTGTTCTTCAATCAGATCTTCGTCTGTCATCCTTTCTTTTCTATTTCATTTTTTTCCTTCTCCCCTACCTAAATCATGGTCAAGTTTTCAAATCAATCTCTGTTTTTGAGATTGAAAAGTTTTGATTTTTCACGGTCTAATGAGAAAAACGAACTCAAGATTCTGGAAAGGTTCAAGGGTTTCTCGAATTGGGTTTCTTTTCAGAAGCTGCTTTGCAATGGTTATATGCTTGTGTCCTCGAAGCTATCAGTGACTCTTCAAATATTGATCAAAAATGGTCAAAACGATTTAATAAGACTGTCATTTTGATCGAGGTTTTGGGTAATTCAGATGGGGTTTTCATGAAGATCTCAAGAACTGAACCAACTAAAGATTCAAGGTTAAGGTTCATATGTATACCATGTGGAGATAATGGTAGCATCTGGAAACTTTTTTGGAAATGTTTGAACCAACCAGATACTGTTCATCTTATGCTCAACAATTTGCTAAGAGATAATGAATTTTCGTCTCTATCATATGTTGTTTCCAATACAGTTGATATTTATTCAAAAGGAATAGCAGTGGAAATCATTAAGTTCCATTCTAGTTGGGCAAGCATAGCAAAAGCTATTAAACATCATTTTAATTGGTCCCGGGAGGTGAGCATTAAGCCAATCAACGGGAGGTAAGGCGTTTTGTGAATCTTTATCAGATGAGATGCATAGTTCGCTAATTCAACCAATTATCATCAGGGTGAGTAAACCTAAAATCTTAATAAATAAGTGGGTTGCATCGGATTCTTGTTTTGATGCGCTATCAGTAAAAAAAGATGTTCACTGGTCTGGCATTAGGGGTTTGCCTTTTTATTTTTGGGATACTTCTAGTTTTATTAATATTTTCTCACCATGGGGGGTTTTAAAAGATGTCCACTCAGATACTTTGGCTCGTTCGAAATTGAACTGCTGCAAGATTAAAGTGCAGTGTGATCTGCGTCAAGTTCCAACAGTAGTAATGGATTTCTGAGTTACATCCTCAACAAAAAGTGCATTTCGATCAAAATATGAGTAAGGTGGCCTACAAGCAGAAATAAAATTATTCTGATCCAACACAGATTGTCCAACTTCATCAAGGCATGTCTGAGGATCAGAATTTCGATCAGGCGGCTGAGAAAGGATTTCAGCATCACAAACCTAAGCTCAGATCGGAGGTGGTTATTCATTCAGAATATTACGCCGTTGATAATGCACGTTCCTCTCCAGAGCTAGATAATTCAAAAACGTTGGAGAGTATTTCGCATATACAGAATTCCCAGTCGTGTTAGCAAGGAAATTTCGTTTCTCCAAGTTTGAATACAAATAGGTCTGATTTTGGCGCCAGATCTGGTTGGATGATAAACCCGTTGAACTCAGATTCTGCAGTCAAATCGGTTATATCAGTTAGGCACTAAAGGCGACTTCATTCATAGCCCAGCCCGTGTCTGACTCTGGGGAAAAGGTATTTCGACATCCCTGACTTCGGGCGAGACGCCAGTCTATCCCTGTCATTGCCTGCTGGTCGTTGCCCGTATGGGGCATTTCTGAACTCGGGAGAGGGCCAATATGAGCGAGATGGTGTTTGGAGGCCCATCGAGTTTCGGCCCGTATAAGAGAGCTTCATTCAGGACTGCCCATGGCACTCTTCACTCATATCAAACGGGTCAATATATGGGAGAGATGGTGTTTGGAGGCCCTTCGGGTTTAGGCTCATATAAGAGAGCTCCATTCAAGCCTTCCCATGACCAGTCTGATTCTGGTAAGTTGGATAGTTTGATGGATAATACAGAAACTCGGGTTAGCCATTTGGATAATACCCAAAATCCGGTTGATAACCATTTTGTTCATAATTCATAAAATGTTTCCTCGATATCAAAAACACTTAAAGTTTTTGCTCAGAACCATTGGATAAAGTCTCAGCAACACCGTTAAATGCATAAGCATCAACACAATTGAATTCAAATTCAAATTCAAGCGTGCCTATGTCAGCTACACCAACGGCTAAGTCTTTGGTTTCTTCGCCAGTGCTTCTCTATCAAACATAAGAAATGGATGATTTGGTTAGCCAGCAACTTGATTTCTACAAAAAAAAATGGGAATTGACTGTGATAGCAAATTCTCAAAAGTTCTTTGTAGAGACATGATAATCAAATTAAAGAAAGTTGATATGGTGAATCCGGAGGACAAATTTAAACATGATGGGCTAGATAAATTTGATGAGGATTCTGAAGATGAAGATTGGGAGGCAGCATAGGCAAGAGGTACATTAAGTGACCAGAGTATGAGGGTTTCTTCAAGGCAAACTTCTCTTCTACAACTGATTCTTCTTCTTCGTCTATTAATATCGGGAATTCTACAGAGGTAAATGGACCATACAATTATATCATGGAACATTAGAGGTTTTAGGGATAAGCTAAAAGTAACTGCAGTTCGCAATGCTATTAGAAGGAATCAAGCTACTATAATCTTAATTTGAAAACTAAAAAGGAGAACATAGAGGAGTCAGTAATAAGAAGGTTGTGGGGAAATAATGGTTGCAATTCAATTTTTCTTCCTTCAAAAGGTAATTCAGGGGGCATTTTGGTAATATGGAATCCTGCAGTGGTGGTAATATAAGATAATTTACTGGGTGCGTTCTCAGTTTCTTTAAGATTTCGAAATCAGAGACAATTTTGTATGGATTTTCACCGCGGTTAATGGTGCAACTGATCCAAAGGATTATGCACAATTCTGGCAAGAAACTCAGGCTGTAAGATTGCTAATGGAAGGCCCTTGGCTTTTAGGTGGGACTGGAATGTTGTACTTTATCAAGTTGATAAAAATAGAGCAGGTGGTTGTGTGACAAATAAAAGGAATTTTAGAAGGTTTATAAATGCAAACAGTTTGGTAGACATACCCATGGCTAGTGGGAGTTATACTTGGACAAACTCACAGGATTTTCCAATTCTGGTAAGGCTGGATAGATTTGTGTTTACAACTGATTAGAAAGATAAATGTCTTGCATTAGTTCAGTTCAGACTAAGAAGGCCTATCTTTGATCATGCTCCTATACTTCTCAATTGCAATGTTGGTACTGTTTCTAAGCCTTCTTTCAAATTTGAGAAATATTATTTGAATCATCCTGATTTATTAGAGCATATGAAAATTTGGTGGGATAATCTTACATTCTATGGAAGTCTTTGTTTTATTTTTGTAAAAAAATTACAAGTGCTTAAATTCTTCATTAAGAAGTGGGGAAGAGAAACATTTGGTTCTTTACAAAAAGAAGTTGATAAATTTGAAACTCTTATTGATGTGTATGATAGTCTTGAGGAAATAAATACTTTGAATAATGAGGATTATGCAGCTAGAGTGTTGGCAAGAATCAATCACAAGAAAGCTACTTTAAATCTGTCAAGAAAATGGTTCTCTAGAGCTAAAGGTCAGTGGTTGTGTGATGGTGAAAGGAATTCAAGATTTTTTCATAAAAATACATCTTACATGAAGAAGTCAAATGCGATCAATTATCTTATTATTAATGAAAAAATGTGTCATGACAAGGACGGGATTAATGAGGAAGCTAAAAATTTATATGAAGACTTATTCAATGAATATGTCAGGGTTAGGCCAACTTTTGATGATCTTGAATTACCCAGCTTACGTGTTATTCAAAGCATAATGTTGGAAAAGCCTTTTAAGGAAGCTGAAGTGAGAAATGTATTTGGAATTTTGGGAGAAATAAGTCTCCAGGTCTAGATGGATTCACAATGGAGTTCTTTAAGGATGTTTGGGACATAATTAAAGTAGAGCTAATGAAAGTGGTGAAGGAGTTTGAGAGAACTGACAACATTGATTGTAGATCTAACTGCACTAATATCATCTTAATTCCTAAGTGTGATTGTGTTGTATCTATGCATTATTTGAGGCCTATGAGTCTCATTGGTGAAATTTACAAAATAATTTCAAAACTGCTGGCAGATAGACTAAAACTAGTTCTTCCTTCAATCATCTCTGAATTCCAGGGTGCATTTTTTGACTCTAGACAGATTAGTGATGGTATTCTTACAGCTTACGGATTAATTGATTCCAGAGAAATAGAAGGCAAGTCAGGCTTGGTAGTAAAAGTACATTTAAAAAAAGCATTTGATAATGTGAATTGGGGTTGTTTAGATTATACTTTATCTAGATTTGGATTTGGCAATGTGTGGCGGAATTGGACAAAATGGTGCTTATCTACTACAAGATTCTCAATGGATATAAATGGTACTGCTTCAGAGTTGCTTAGAAGTGCCAAAGGCCTGAAGCATGGAGATCCAATGTCTCCTTTTCTTTTTGTTATTATTGTGGAGGTGTTATCTTTAATGATAAAAAGAGCTGCTTCTTTGGATTTAATCACTAGCTTCAAGCCTCCTGTTGAAGCTTTTGAGATCAATCATCTGCAGTTTGCAGATGATCTAATTGTGTTTTTAGATGACATTTGTGAGCAAGTGACTAATCTCAAAAAAAAAATGTTGGGGTTTGAATTAATTTTTGGTTTGAAGGTTAATTTCCAAAAGAGTGCTCTTGTGCCGGTGGGAGAGGTTGTTTGTGCAATGGATGGTGTTGTTATATTTGGGTGTCCAATTACTTCTTTTCCTATGAAGCAATTGGGCATTCCTTTAGGAAGTAAGTCCAAGGTTGTGGGTGTATGGGATGTTATTCTTCAAAATTTTGAGAAAAAGTTGAGTATGTGGAAGAGGAATTACCTTTCAAAAGGGAGGAGACTCATGTTAATTCAGAGTGTTCTTTTTAGCTTACCAGTGTACTACCTATCATTATTTCAAGTTCCAAGGTCAGTGGAAAAACACATGGAGAGGATTATGAGACAATTTTTTTGGGGCTCAGTTAAGAAAAAGCAAAGGAAAGGATGGGTAGGGTGGACAACAGTAAATCTCCCAAAGGAAGGTGGTGGTGCAGGTATAAAGAAAATAAGGCTCATGAACCGATCATTACATGCTAAGTGGATCTGGAGATATGGAAAGGAAGAAAGAGAATTATGGAGGAAGATTATTTATCATAAATTTGGGGTAATGAGAAGGATTTTCTACCTAACACCACAAATACTTCTGTTGGTAAGAGTTTTTGGGGTGGGATTTTAAAGTGCAGAGATCTCGTGGAGCAGAATATGCATATTCAGGTGCATAGTGGAGATGGATGTCTTTTCTGGAAGGATGTATGGTTGAATGGACAGTCTATAAAATCAATGTTTCCTAATCTGTTTAAACTAAGCAGGCTACAAGATGCAACAATACAGGAAATGTTGAATATTAATGCAGGAAATAGATGGAACTTTGCTTTTTGTAGGAGTTTGAAAGATAATGAGATTGAAGATATTGCTTATCTGTTAGACTTGCGTATGCTTTCAACAGTGGGGATGGTGCTGATCAAAGGGTTTGGCAGAATGGATCAAAACAATTTTCCGTATCATAATGTTATAAAGCTCTAGAGGAAGATGGCTTGCTTATATTTCCTTACAAGTGTGTGTGGAACCCAAAAATCCCACAAAAGGTAATTTTCTTTGTTTGGTCTCTTTGCTACAATGGTGCTCCAACAATGGATAGTCTGAGGAACTCTATCATAGTTAATGGTTGTTTACCCTGCAAGAAAAGTGCAGAAACAAATTATTATTTATTTCTGCGATGTGATATAACAAGAGAAATATGATACTACTTTTTAGGAGGTTATAACCTGCAATGGGTATTTCAGAATACTGTAAGAGATACTATCTGGGAGTGGAGAAGAAAAAAAGGTAGAAAAATTAATTTATAAAGCAAATTATGGGACATTTTATCATTTACGATTTGGTGGGTAGTATGGCTTGAAAGAATGGGAGATATAATTCAGTGCAGATTATAAAGGATAGTGTGAAGACTTTCATTTACAATTGGTGTGTGAATACAAACATTTTTGAAAGCATTACCCTGGATATGGTATTACACAATTGGGAGGCTGTTATTCATTAAGCTTTGGTTTTTTTTTTTTTT